>NC_056727.1:511638851-511888851 GCF_019279795.1 Protopterus annectens | reverse complement strand
TCTGGCCCATGCTGTGAACACAGCTTATCATCAGATGTCTCAGTCTTGCCCACCTGTGGCAGGGAATGGTACTGGTCAGCAGATTTACCCTGTACCTACATTGATAGCATGCTAACATTTCCTGAAGTCAGTGTCATCTGTCCATACAGGGCATGTTGTCAGGCATGGTATGTCCATTGTGAGTCACATGTGAAGGCACAGTGGGGTTGCTAACTGTGATTAGTTGGCCTTGATGTCACATGTATGGGTATGGCTTTGCACCCCAGCCTCTCAGCTATTTACATCTGTTATCCCTGTATGGTTGACATTGTGATATATAGTAGGGCCACCATAAATGAAATTAACAAAACCCCTCCACATTGCCCACAAGTGTCACAGACTCACAACTACCTTTACACAGGATACGGGTTACAAACACAAACACACACACACACACACACACACACACACACACACACACACACACACACACACACACACACACACACACACACACACACACACACATACCACACACATGTCATGTCTGGGAGTAGAACCCCTACCTAACTAGTTTACTACAATACAGCACTACGCAGTTATAGTACACACCATGGACATTACTGAAGTACATCTTCCCCAAAGGTGTATTTCACAATTAATGACATCAGCAGGACTACCTATGTATGACATTTGAAATGTACTGCGAGTGAGTAGCCTATAATGCATTGCTCCATACACAGACACTGAAACACACACAGAACATCCAGAACTGGCATGGATGGAGATAGAACACTACCACTGTTCTAAATCACACTACAGTAGTACACAGTTACAGAATGCTCTACGGCGATTACTGGGCTTTCACTTTCCCAGAGGTGTACTTTTAGGTGAGTGACATCAGCAGCCTTGCCAAAGTAGAGTATTTGTATTGTACGGTGTGTGAGTAGCCTAAAAAGCATTCCTCTCTACTCAGTCAGACACACAGACAGTTGCCAGGTGGGGGGTTCAAACACCTATCTAACTAGTATATCACACTACAGCAGTATGTAGTTACAGAACATGCTACGGCAATTACTGGGCTATCACTTTCCCAGAGGTGTACTTCTAGGTGAATGACATCAGCAGCCTTGCCAAAGTAGAGTATTTGTATTGTACGGTGTGTGAGTAGCCTAAAAAGCATTGCTCTCTACTCAGTCAGACACACACAGACTTATACAGTTGCTAGGTCTGGGATTTGAACACCTACCTAACTAGCTTTTCACACTACAGCAGTACACAGTTACAGAACATGCTATGGCAATTACTGGGCTATCATTTTCCCAGAGGTGTACTTCTAGGTGAGTGACATCCGCAGCCTTGCCAAAATTGAATATATGTATTGTACGGAGTGTGAGTAGCCTAACAAGCATTTCCCTCTACACATTCAGAGACAGTTAGGCACCCACACAAACACACACTCACACAATTGACAGGTCTGGGGTTAGTACTACCTAACTACTCTGTCACTACAGCAGTACGCAGTTATGGGACGCACCATGCATATTACTGAGCTATAGTTCTCCCAAAGGTGTAATTCACATTGGATGACCTCAGCAGGCTTGTCATATTATTGCTATGGGAAGGGCAGTGTGTGCCTGGGCCATACCCCATTCATGTAGGGGTTGACATGCCTCATGTGGGCACACACTGGGTCATATGTCACAGTGCATATATACAGCTACTAGATGGCTACTTCCTTGTACAGTCTTGTTGCACAGCTGGCACGTACACCACATAGTCTGTCATGCTGACAGGTACTGGTGGCTAGTATCCGCAGTGGGTTACATCCACACCTCATGTGTTGGGGCCCTTTGGCTGTGTGCCAGTTGAGACATGCCTGCATGGCTCCTTGTCCCAGTCACCTTCTTCCACACATCTATGCCCATGTACCTCTGGCTTATTATAGTGTGTTGTCCTTACATATTTGTCTGTATTCCTATCCACTGTGTGCAAGGTAGGAGTGGTGCATGCTGACATGTGTCTGCACTGAGAACTGCAACTTCAGATATGTCTGTTCCACTGGTGTTTGCAGATATGGCCGTCATGTGTTTAAGTGTGTGAGCATGCCCAGTATGGCCATCTGTGTTGCATGTGTGGATCATGTCTAGGTAGTTTGTACTGCGGTGCTGACCTTTTTGTTGTACTCCAACAGGTAGCATGCTGTGTCTGCAGGGTATCCATCAATCATTTGCCATTGACTGTTGCTACATTTCTGCATAGTGGGGGGGCACCTGACTGTTTCTACTGCTCTACACAGGAGTGGGGGGAGCACACCTGACTGTTACTCTTAGTGTATGTTGGCTGGGGGGGGGGGCGCACCTGACACTTGTACACATTTGCTAGGACTGTACTGGTATGTCAGGTACTCCATTTCAGTTTGTGGTCTTACCTATCCTGCTGGCTAGGGCTTACCAGTGTAGTACAGATCCTAGCTTTGGTTACCTACATATTAGTTTCTGACTTCCTAGCCTTCACAACTTACATCCGACTGCCTGGCCTGCTGTGGTCTGTCTGTGTTAGTCTTCACCTGTCCTGCAGGCTCAGACTGTTGTTAGGTATGTCATCCTTCCTCACTGACATGTGTGGCTCTTATGGAGACCCTGTTGCTCAGGCCATTTACTGCAGTGGGTTTTGTTACCCTGTGTAGTACTGGCTACTATGGTGACTCCAGTATGTGTTACAGATTTCATCATGCCACTATGGGTGTCTACTCTCTGCTGCCTTGACATCTGACCACCCAGTTCCCTTGCATGTTCACATCCATACCATAGCTACAAGGAAAAACACATTCTACTCCATTTGGCAATTGGTAGGTTGATTGACTTACCTTGAGGGTGTGCCAGACTTGAGGATGGTGCTGGAGGGCTGCCTATGTCAGATGCACATAGTACACTCCCTATGCATGGCTGGGCACAGGTAGTGTCATGTTTGACATCCCTTTTACTGTCTGTGCGAGTCAGAGAGAGGTGTCATTCCCTGGGTCCCTACTGTGTCAGTGCATATGCTATGTGTTGCCTCTTTGCCAAGGCCACGGCATACTGGGCATGCCCCCTTCTGCCTACTGGGGCAGACTCAAGTTGTTCCTCCTCCGAGTCAATCTGTGCCTGTACAGGCCTTGGCATTGTTGGGGGGCTGTGTGGCCCTGCCCCATGCTGTTCCTGCTGTAGCTGTTTCCACAGGATCATTTTGTGTAGCATAGCACATACCATTACTATTTGGGTACATGTAGCTGGTAAATACTGCAGGGCTTCACCGGATGTGCCCAGACACAGGAACCATGACCTGAGCTCCCAAACACATGCTCTATTATATGTCTGGCCTCATTATCGCATTTTTGTTCAGGTGTGTGTGCATTTCTGATGGGTGTCATCAGCCACGGCTCCAGTGGGTACCCGGCATCCCCCATTAGGTGACCGTAGGGGATATCCACATCTGCAAATCTGTGGTACAGCTGCATCAGTTGCCATATGTGTGAACCATCATAGCTTCCAGGGCAGCCAGTACACACATTCAGTATAATGCCCTGGGCATCACATGCAACCTGGCAGTTGATGGAGGGGATGCTCCTGCGGTTGATGTAGGCCCTACCCTGCTCATCGGGTGGTGATTTGATGCATAAGTGCATGCAGTCTATAGCACTCACTACGCCAGGGGAGTTAGCTATTTGGTGGAAGAGGCGCATATTGTGGGTCAACACCTCACGTGTGTTGAGGAAATATATGTGCTCACTGGCATGTGCTGACATGGCATCTAGGAACTGGTGGAATACTCTGGATGCTGATGCCTGTGAGATACCCATGTTATCCCCAGTTGTGGTTCTGGAGGTACCTGTGGCTGGTATGCCTAGACCTAAACATACCTTGGTATCCACTGGGATGGCTTCCCCTCAGCCAGTGTGGTGTGTCAGGTGTGGCCTGCACAGCTCAATGATTTGCTGTAGGAGGTCTCTGTCCACCCCATAGCACTCCACTATCTCCAGCTCATGTAGCCCCTGGTAGGTTACCCTGGGTCTGTACACTCTTCTCTGTCTTCTCACTTTTGTGGGTTGTTCAGCAGCACTGACATCCTCACCACCCTCAGCCTCTTGCACATGTTGTTCTATGTTGCCTGCTGCAGCCCTTCTCATTTTGTAGGTTTGTTTTTAAAATGTCCCAGCTTGTATACACTGCTGGTATAGAGTGTGGAAAAACTAGGGGGGGTTAGTGTTTGCTTGGTTTATAGTGGTGTTCTGGGCTGGGCTGGTCTACTGCCTGTGTGATTAGCTGATTCTGATACATTTCACCTAGCAGCTCAGCTATTTCTCTTTGATTACCTTCCTACTGCTGCTTTCCCTTCCCATTGCCTCCCTGTTTAGTCCTGTGTGCACGCCGCACAGACAGAGCTCATATGTGCACAGAGCTGCTATTTCCTGGTTTAAATTCTTATTTCTCCCTGTGAAACCCAGTGCACAGTGTTGCCCCCTGCTTACACTTTGTAAGGAGTGCTAGGTAGTTTAGACACAGCTCTAGCTTAGCTGTGCTAAGCTAGAAGCAGTCCCAAGCCACAGGACTCTAATCCATTTACAGTATGCCAGACACACCTGCCCATGATGTCACCAATCTCCTAGTCTTGAACCCAGCTATTTCTACTCTTACACTCTTGGGACCTGCCTCACACCCTGGGGAAATCTGGGATTCACTAGCCTTCCCCTCATTTGCATAGGATTGCCTGCTAATGCATAGTTACATGTCCCACACTGGGCCTCCCCCCTTAGCAACCATTACTTACTGGCAATGGTGTCTTATGCCTGCCATTGACTTGCATGGCTGAATACTGCTTTTAGTTAGAATGCTTATTTTAGGTTTATTTTATTACTTTCCCCCTGATCCCCTTTGCACGCCGCTGCCCTATGCTTAAACAGGCAAGATCAGCGAAAGGAATTTAAAAGTTGTTTTTTTTTTTACGCATTTTGCATTGTCAATGGTCTTCTACTTGGACATTGCCATGATTCATCATTGATATGCAGTCTTTATTTGGAGCTGTCATATCTCTGTTTTGTAGTTTGCAGAAACGTACTTGGTTACTAACCGAGTACATTTCTGCAGACTGCACTCATCCTGCACTGACAGCTGCCAGCTTCCTGGATTGCAATTACTCTCATTTGCAAGGTTTTCACCTGCAAATGAGGGTAATTTGCATAAAGGGGCTCGGTCCGTGCAGGAGTAGTCTAAGAGCTCATGTGCACGTCCCGGGAGCTCGTTCCTGGATCGCACGTTGGCCATATTGCTGAAAATAGGTCTTAGACTAATTCTGCACACTGTAACGGGTTTCATAAATCCGGGGGACAATGTTCACAGCGTCATTAAGACCCCAGGTAAAACACAGGAAAGTTACTATTAATAAATATTAGCTTTGGTTGTTTTCTACAGCACTAGTTTATTGTGTTTTAATCAACAAAGTTTTTAATACTGAAACAGTTCATCTGCTTGCATTTTATTTTATTTTGTGCTATTGCTTTTATTCACATTTAAGCATTATGTAATCAGTTTTAATTAGAGTGATGTGCTGACTGGCTGGTGTTAATTGTCTGCATTATTTAAATATGATGAACCTATATCACTTCTGTGTCACTGTTAGACAGAGGCACAGTATACTAACCTCAAAACAAGGTATAGCAAAATTAATTTAAAATGGGTGGCAAAAGCCAAACACACTCTGGCTGGGCTTATAAATGCTCTATGGCAGATAGCCTAGTATGAACCTATGAACCTATGAACCTATATGTAACTGACTGAGTTCTTATGCTTAGTTTCTGAAGAAGTCTGTTGGACAAATAGCAAATATTAAATTTTGACTATGCTAAAAACTACTTTTTGGAATCCTCCTGGTGCATTATTGAGTGTTTTTTGCTTCTTGGTTTTGTTTTTGCACCTTTGCCTGGCACTGCTGTGTTTTTTAGTTACATCTTTTGAACTGTTGGCTTGTAAACTGTGTGCCATTGTCAGAAATAACTTTGTGCGGACTACCATGGACTGAAAATGATGTTTCATCTTAGTAATGACAGTTCTGGCTGCAAGGCTGGGAAGTAGGTCAATCTCAAACAGAACTGAATAAGAGTCTACTAATACCAAATAATGTTGACCTTTCCACTTGAAAATATCAGTGGCTGCTGTCGACCAAGGTAGTTCAGGAATGTGGTTTAGCTGAAGTGGTTCCTTCTGTTGATGTGGCTTAATACTGTTACAGACAGAACAAGATAAAAGTGCTCTCTCAATGTCTTGTGATATAGAAGGCCACAATACTAGTCCACTCACACTTCTTTTTGTAGAGTTGGTTCCTGGATGACCACGATCCAAGATAGTAATGTATTCTTGTTGCAAGGGCTTTGGAACAAATACTTTCGGACCTTTCATCATTGTCAGACAAAATCTCATCTCTGTATGGAAAATAAGGATGCACTTCATGAGGTAAACTAGATTGCTTTGACGGCCATCCTTGACTGATTAGATGGTTGAGCCTTTGTAAAACTGGATTTGTGCCTGTATGATCTCTTAGCTTATCAAGACATGTGGAAGAAAAAGTTCTCACTTCCGTGACTCCAAAATCAAGGTTCTCATTCTCGTGCTGTTCTGTTGTGTTTCTGTGTGATCTGGATAATGTATCAGCAAGATAAAGAAGTTTGCTTTTTGTGTAAACAAGACTGAAATTATACTTCTGCAATCTCAATAGCATACGTTGCAATCTGGCTGGAGCTGAAGGCATAGGCTTTATCAAGATAGTGACTAGAGGTCGATGGTCTGTTTTGATCTGGATAGGTCTACCATAAACATAATCATGGAACTCTGAACATGCAAACACAATTGCCAAAAGCTCTTTCTCTATCTGAGCATACTGTATCTCAGTTTGGGTAAGAGTTCTCAATGCATAGGCAACAGGTTGACCCTCTTGTAGAATGACTGCACCAAGACCAAATTTTGAAGTATCACATGAAAGAGTAACTGGCTTGTGAACATCATAGTATCTCAAAGTAGGTGGACTAGCAATTTTCTGTTTCAGGACATTAAATGCTCTTTGGTGTTGCTCTAACCAAGACCAGGATACATCTTAAGTGCCAGCTCTTTATGTGGTGCTGAAAGTTAGTTCAAGACTGGAATGAACTTGCCTAGATAGTTAACCATGCCAAAAAGGCTTTTCAAAGACTTGAACATTGTCTGGTGCTGGCATCTTGAGAATGGTTGCTTGCTTTGAAGGGTCTGGTCATAGGCCTAAACTAGTAAATAAATGACCAATATAAATGTAGCCTGAACTTGGGGTCATAGGCCTGAACTAGTAAATAAATGACCAATATAAATGTAGCCTGAACTTGCATTTCTGCGGATTGAGCTTAAGATTCACTTGACGTGCTCTTTTCAGAACTTTTCTGAGGGTTCTGTCATGCTCAGTTTCACCATGACCTCCAACTAGTATGCCATCTAAGTCTACTATAATAGCACAAGGTTACCCAGAAAAAATTTGCTCCATTACACATTGAAAGGCTTCACTTGCAGAATTTCTCCCAAATGGCATTCTCAAAAATCTGTACCTTCAAAAATGAGTACAGAAAGTAGTGAGCAATGAGGATTTCTTGTCAAGCTGACTTTTCCACAATGAACTCTTTGCATTCAAGTTAGAAAAAATAGTGGGATTTAGAATCAGAGCTGCAACTTCTTCAACTGTGCACATTGGATGATGAGGTCCTTTTAGTCCTTTGTTGAAATCTCATGGGTCGATACATATTCTGATGTCATCTAAGCTTTTCTTATGAGCTACCACCATAGAAGATACCGACTCAGTTCTACAGCTGGACAAATCACACCTTGTCTCACCATTTTATCTAACTCAACTTTGACTCTGTCCTGTATGGTTATTGGAACTTTTCGTGCTGGATAGATAACTGGGATGACATCTGAATCTGACTTCATGGAGTACACAATTGGAAGCTTCCCTAGTTTGCCTTCAAAAAGATCAGCACTGGTAGAAAAAATGTACTGGGCAAAATTAGGGTAGTGGTCTTTCAAGCTAACAAGGCAGACTTATTTATTTATTTATTATTTATTTATTTCCAGTTTGATGACCGGGGAGGTCCACTGGGCTCAGAGCCCGTTTTTAATGGAGGCCCAGGAAGAAAAGCTCCATATTACAAAGTACAAGCTACATAATACAAAATACAATACATAGTTACAAAAGGTACAGTAATACAACTTGTAGGTATTAAATAGCAAACTAAGCAAAGTAGACCCAAGGAAAGAAGGCAGCAGGGCAGTGTGAAAAACAATCAACATGGTGAAGGTAAGTACAGAAGAAGGTAAGCAGGGTGGTTAAAAGGATGCTTAGGGTACTGTTCTATGTGAAATTAGTTGAGAGATTTCAGAGGTAGGTAGGACTGTTACCAAGCAGTTAAAGAAAGTGGAATGACTATTATTATTTTATATTATAGTGATTGAGAAGGAGTGAGGGAGGAGAGGTTATAGATGGATAGAGACTGCCATCTAGTGGACAAATCCTGTAATTGTAGGGAGAGGAACCACTATAGGAGTTATAGTTTCATAGGTTCATACTAGGCTATCTGCCCTAGGGCATTTATAAGCCTAGCCAGAGTTATGTGGCTTTCACCACCCCTTAGGTTGAAGAATACTATACCCATTAGTTTGCCGTGCCTCTGTCCAGCAGTGATACAGAGATGACGATCTCCCATCCACTGGTCAAGATTCCTCTTGAACAGAGCCAGCGATGTGCTCTGTCTCACATGGACCGGGATTCTGTTCCACAGCATAGGGAGTCTCTGGGTGATGAATCTGCCCCTCCAGCACGTCCTATTTATATCCGTGTTGAGGTTTAAGTCTCTTGCTCTTGTGGCTCTGGTGGATTTGGATTTTTTGAGGTGTAGCATGTCCATTAATTCCGGGTTGGACATGGCCTTGTATGTCAGGCACAGGTCACCTCTGAGCAGATGGTATGCGACTGAATAGAGCTGGAGTTTCTTCAGTTGGGCAGCATATGGCATATTTTGCCCCCTTTATCCTTTTGGTGAGGAACTTTTGGGGTCTTTCCAATTGCTGCAGGTGTCGGGTAAGATACATTCCGAATGGGGCATTGTACTCAATCATTGGTCTGATAATTGAAGAGTACAGGGGAACAATGACCTCCCTTGATCTGGATATGAATCCCTTCATAATCAGGTGGGCAATGTAGAAGGTCCTCCTAACCACTTTGGCAATGTGAGTGTCAAAAGAAAGGTTACTGTCAACTTGGGTCCCCAGGTCCCTGATAGCCTCTTCTGTGCTTAATGGATTGCCATCTATGTGGTAACTTGGGGTTACCTTAGGGAGCAAGATGGCTCTGATATAGAAATAGGAGGCTAGGATGAGGCAGGTATGGGAGGGATTCACAGTAAGAAGGGTATGGCTGCTGGCTATTCTGGCTGGGATCTTGTACTAGCACCAGACAAATGGTAGAGCAATTTCACATACAAATTAAAGGAGGTATAACATAATGTAACATACTTTATTTAATCCCTTTAATTTCACTTCTGAGAGAAGGTAGGGCTGTCCCTGTTGGGGAGTCAGGCAAACAGGGTGTGACTAGGTATCTTGTGACTGGTCTTAGATGTCCATGAGGGCTGGGCCAGTAGGCAAAACAAATTAGGTAGAGAAGGCTGAAGAGCTGTAGCACCCTTCAGCGGGCTTGCAGGCATGTACCACAATGTCTTAACTGGAGCCACGTCTTTGTGTGAAACAGACCAGTGTTTCAAATGAGGCAGCAGGAAAACCTCTCATTCAACCTTCCATCATGGGTTTAAATTCCAAACTGAGCTGAATTCTGTAGAAAGTGACCCACATATAATTTCGTAAAACAGCATACCCACCTCCAAACTTTTAAAACAAACCTTGTCTCTCCACAGGATGCACCTAGACAATGCCTGCTCCACCAGCAGTTATATCAAGTAGAAGAGATGGCATCAATAATTTTTACAGTTTAAATAAGTCCCCAAAGATGAAAATGTACACTTAACCATAATGTGTAGTTATGGGTTGTAAGCATCTCCAGATGACCTTCACAAAGTGCCTACTACCCGATCAACAAAACACAGCCATCATTTTTTGCACGTGCTATAGTAGGACTATTGCTCCAATATGCACCTTCTGTAAAGCCTGCTGAGTCTTACTCACAAGCCCACTGTCAATCATCCTTATTAAATGAAAGCAGTCCCATTTTCAAACTGTCCTTGAGCCGTAATAATGACTGGACATGCCTCTTGACCACATAAAATAACAAGTCGTAACGTCTTCCAGCACAGTAACATGAAAGCACTACTGAGCCTTTGGTCTGAATTTCTTCACCACCATAAGCAACAAGTTTCGCACACCTTGCCAAATCAAGCCTTTCACCATTGCACACTCTAGCAAATGTTTCTGTTGACATAACATTGCACTTGGAACCTGTATCAACTTTGACTTTTATGGGTTTACCATTTATCCAAACAGTATCAAATAATTAATTCTTTGCCCTTATATCTACTGCATTAACTGTTTCATGAAGCACTTATACACCATCAACATAAAGAATAGGGTTGCAGCTCTCTAATTGATCAACTAATTTCTTTGAATGTTCTCTTTTAATAAAAGAATATGGGCCTTTTGGTTTACAAAACCTCTTGACTGGGTTTTTGGAATCCATCTGCCATGCCCACAAAGTTTACACAAACACACTGAAAATATGGCTGTTGTCCTTCACCCCCTATGCTACATTCACACCACCAGATAACCGCATTGCTCTCTCTTTATTTTCCATTCACAATAATCTCTCTCCCCTCATGATATTGCTGCTATTCCTGTTCTTGCCTCCTCTCCTACTTCTGTCTCACCTCTCTTCATATCATACACATCTTAAATCACTTCATCTCCTTACTATATCTACTCACTATATCCTATATGCAAAAACACAGTACATCTCTCATATTTCATCCACCCTCCTTCTTACCACCAACCATACCCTTCCCAAGATCAAAGTCCCCCCACTCAACTTATTACATCCTAAAATTAAGTATAAACACCACTAAATTCATAGTCAAAACTATCCTACTCTACCCCTGCAGTACCTTACACCTATCTGGTGATGTTCATCCAATCCCTGGACCTCATTGCAATCAATCTTCAAACTGTCTACCATCCCAGTCTGTGTCCCACAACTCTAATGGCAACATAAAACATGTGTCTTTATTTTCTATTAACCTTCATAGTATTGTCAATAAAGTAAGTGAATTTCATACTTGGGTAGCTCAATATTCCTCAATCAACTAACTATTTCTGAAATGTGGCTTAAACCACATATTCCTGATAAGGAATTCCTTCCATCAGGCTATAACATGCTTTGTCTTGACAGAACTACCAAAAAGGTGGAGGTGTTGCTATATTATACTCCAGCAACCTCACCTTTTCCCCTTTATCTATCTCTCCTCCTCCATTCCATCCTGCTGAACTGCCAACTGCAAACTGCAAACTCAATGATCATAAAACTTTAACTATTGCTGCCATATATATTCCACCAGGTTACAACATATCTATACTAGAACAAATCCTATCCTGGTTCAGTAATAACATACCTAATGAAACCACCTTACTTGATGATATAAATATCAATTGGTTATCACTAATCTCCACCTGTCCAAGCTCCAGCATAAACTTATATGGTTTCACCCAGCTTATCTCAAATCCAACACACTATGTCAAAACAGTCAACACTACATCTATCATTGACTGGATTCTAACCTCCCATCCTAAGCTCTATCACAACCCTCAATCCCTACCCAGTGCAATTAGTGATCACTCTTCCATCTGTGTTCAAATATTCTCTCTACAGCTACCCAGGCCACATACACTTATAGAGTGTCAGAACTATCCAATTTCCATCCTGACTTGTTTACCAACATTCTATCATCTGTCAACTGGTCATTCTTTTCTAATCTACCTCTATATGAAGCTGTCCAACAGTTTAATACCATATTTCTTGATACACTCAACTCCCTGGTCCCACTTAGAATAAAAAGGGTAAAATCTAGATCCCCCCGACTTACCCAGGATACACACACCCTAATACAAAAATGGGATAAAGCCTGGAAACTCTGGATTAGGACTAAACTGCCTACTCACTACTAAACATACACAGAACTACGTAACCTCACCAAAAAACAACTTAACACAGATAAGAACAATGTCTATCATAAATCTCAAACTATACAAAATAAAAATCCTAAAAAAATTTGGAATAGTATCAATCAAATCGTACACACTGGAAATCCCTCTACTCCTAACCCCTGCCCTAATAATACCCCACAAGAAACAGCCTCTGTCTTCAACTCTTACTTCATCAATTTAGTTAGTAAACTTATTCAGACCTCTAACTCCACTGGACCCCACAACACTTTCAATCTTCCAAAGCTTAATTCTTTCACACTAAAACCAGTTCCCACAAACTGCATTAACTCTTTACAACCGAGTGATGCCTCCAGGTGCATTTGCAGTTAACTCTTACTGATGCCTGTAGGCATCAAGCATTGCTTGTTCATATTTGCATCAATAATTCCAAAACCATGCTATGTAGAAGGTTTGAAAATATTTCATCTTAAAGCTTTCACAATAGCAAACTGAACTGCATTAATATTTGATCTCTGTCTAGTATGGGTATATAGATATTAATTGTTTTTATTATATTCATTTATAAGTAACAAAGACATAACTCTTTAGCCTCATATAACAGCTCTCAGCTAGATGAATAAAATGCTGCTGACAGTATGTGGATTGCTGAGATATTGTAAGTTATTTACAAAATATTACACATGTAATAGTTAATTTGTTTATTGTGACCAAGAATCTAAAGAATACTACCACTATAAAAATGGTTTGGCCTGAAGAGTTTGTCATTCATATTTCTTCCATAACCCCTATGGTTTCAGAGATATGAACATTTATTTGAAATGTGAGGCATAATTTGATTCTGTCAAAAGGCTTAGGCTCCGCCCATTGGAAGTTATAGTGAAACTTCCTGAGCTCCATTGGAGTGAATGAGTTAAAAACCTACTCCTGAAACTAAAACCTTGCTCAGCATCTGCAGACAATCTACCTTCACTCTTCCTCAAGGCTGCAGCTCACTCTATTGCATATCCTATTTCCATTCTCATAAATTTCTCAATAAGGGAATCCACTGTTCCCTCTCTTTGGAAAAAATTCTACACTATACTACTCCACAAAGTTGGCAAATCTACTGAATTATCTAACTACCAGCCTACAGCAATACTGTCTCTGTCTAAAATTCTTGAAAAATGTGTTCATAAACAAATCCTAGACTACCTCATCTATGAAAAACAACTCTCACCTACACGACATGGCTTCCATCCTCACCACAGTACTACAACAGCCCTCATGTCCTTCACACACTCCATCTCTCTGGCCAGGGACAATAACAAGTTGGTCTCCTGTCTCTTTCTTGATCACTCCAAAGCTTTTGGCACTGTCTCTAACACCAGTCTCCTTTATAAACTCTCTCAACTCAATCTTTCAGCTGCTTCTATCTCTTGGTTTCAAAGCTATCTATCCAACAGACACCAAGCTGTTAAATGGCTCTCCTCTCTTTCCCCTTCCTACCCATAAAAATTGGAGCACTGCAAGGATCAATACTTGGCCCTTTACTTTTTAACATTTTCACAAATCATCTCCACACTTCCTGTCCACAATCATCCCTTATACAGTATGCGGCTGACTCCACAGTCATCACCACTTCTGATACCCTCCCTGACCTAAATACCCTTACACAAATATCATTCAGCCTTATTGAAACATGGATCTCCAGTAACCAGCTCATACTTAACCCCAAAAAGACTAAACTTCTACTCTTCCTCCTTAAATCCTTGAATCTTCTCAAACTCACATTCACCATTACATTCCTCAACAACACAATTATTAAGGCTGAAACTCACACTAAGCTGCTTGGTGTCATAATAGATGATCAGCTTAAATTTGACCTTCATATATTCCATAGTATTAAGAAAACCCATCAAAATTAGGTCTACTGTATAGAAATAGAAAGTTCCTAACTATTGAGTCTCAACAAACACTTGCCCATGCTTATCTCCTTCCTAACCTTTTCTATAGTTCAGAAATTCTTACTTACCTACAATCAAATCTCCTAGCTAAACTTGAAACTACCTATAATAAAGTAGCCATATTTGTATCAAATCACCCACCTAAATCACATCACTGTCTTGCTCTAAACACATGAAACTGATTAGATTTTCCTCAGCATCTTCAACACTCTCAACTCACCATCATCCACTCTGTCATGTACACACCCTCTTCTTGCCTCTGTATCTCCTCTCTAGTCTCTTTATATACACCCTTCAGAACTGTCAGGAGCTCTGATCAATTTCAATTAGAAATGTGCCAACCTAAGAGATCCGCTGGACAAAAATGTTATAGCTACTTACCAGCCCTCACATGGAATAAGCTGCCCATGTCCCTACGTAAAATAGATCAGTCTCATGAATCAGAAATCTCTGAAAGATTACCTGATCTCTACTCAGTGGTGTCACTGTAAATATCCTCAATGAACTGCCTACACTCTACCATATCCAACTCTCACTCTCTTGTACTTTTCTTGTTCCTCTTACCCCAGCTCATCATTCTCTTCTCCTCTATTTTCTTCTCCTAATCTCCCTACTAAACTTATCTTACTTTCCTCCCAGTTTTACCTAATCCCTTTCTATTCTCATTTCCCTACCTTAGTCCCCTTCTGAGCATACTTACTTCTCTTTATTCTCCATTGCTAACAGCAGCCATCCGTTTCCAAACTACCATTCCACTTGCATGATACTTTCCTCAGACACTATTCGTAACATGCTTCTTACCCTATTTAAATGTGTTTTTACATATTTTGATAAAACTGCATTTATATTACTCTCTGGACCCCTGTTTAGACTAAAAACCACTGCATAATAAAAGTATAAATAATGCTTATATTTGTTATGCATGTATGTAGTACTTGTTTGTTCTTCTTTCAGCTTTTCCCAGTTAGGGGTTGCCACAGCAGAACTCCTGTCTGCTAATAATTGGCAGTAGATTTTTTTTACAGTGCTGAGGTGCCAGCTCCACACCCAACCTTCAACAAAGGAATGCCCATTCACACATGTCTTTTAAATGCCGCTTGACTGTGGGGAGGATATGCAGACTCCACACAGAAGGTGCTCCATCCAAGAATCGAACAGGAGAACCTCTTGCTGTGAGTCGACAACGCTACCGCTGCACCACCGCGGCTTACTTATGTATGTGTATAGTACTACTGTGTCTTATTTTGTATTGTATCTTATTTTGTTTCTTAACAACTATTATGACTTACTGATTTGTACTGCGGAGCTTTTCTCCCTGAGCCTCCGCTGAAAAAGAGCTTTTGCTCAGTCGGACTATCCCAGCTAACAAATGTCAAATAAATAAATAAATTGTAATTATATACAAACACTGTTCTGTGAGCTTGTAATAACATTTAAATCTTTGAAATACTGTAATTTGTGAAATATGCTCTGAAATGGCTGTATCTTGCAAAATAACTTTACTGTAATATTACACAAACATACAAACATTTTATGCACTTCTAATAACTCGGATATCTTTAATTAATACGAAAAATATGTGCTAGCGAAAATGTGGTTGTTTCCTCTTATTTTAGTTGTTTTATGCAATTCAGACTTTATTTCAAACATTTTATATAGTAATTGTAATATTTTTATCAATAGCGGACATATCAGTTTATGTGAATATCGTTTAGAGCTATCTGTATGCCTCATTTCATATTTTTCAAATAAGAAATAGTTTTCAGCAAGTTTTAATATCTGAAATTTGTTTCTGACCTGTTTTGTTAATTATACATACAGTAAGGATGATGCACTGCTGTATACTCCTCCAGTGCCAACCAGGTGCCTCTCGAACTCAAATGGAAGAAACTGGAACTCTTTCTGGCAACAAGTAATTTTGGCCATCCTTCTTCTAACATCATCTTCTTTAGACATATCACTTCTGACACCATGTCACTTGTCCCTCTCTAACAGAGATGACAAGCAGGTGGGGTATTTCATTTAGATGTTTTAATACATAGAAATACATCAGGATGGATAACAACATCATTAAATATAAACAAAATGGTTAACAGACAGACCTTACACATGCATGCTTATATCTCAACAGCTTACTACAAAATGGCAGACTCACACAAGTTCAGTATTTATACACTTGTGCAAGCCCTTGAATAGCTTCTTAATGAGGCATACATACATATTGATCTACACAGAGTATCCCAGGCAGTACATAGAATAGCCATGCTGTGCTTCAGACATAACCATGCATAAAGAGGTGAGGGAGTGGGCAGGGCCCAGGCTCATTCACTTGCAGGGGTGGTTGGGAGAATACTGTGACAGCTGGCAGCAATACCATAATGCAGAGTAGAGTCATGTGATGTGAATTCAGTAATCAAGTACTCTGCCAGAAGGTTGCAGGGTGGCAGGGATATTCTACAGTTGTGGGATGGGGCTGGCATGTCATGAAAATTTGTGATGTTTACTCTGGTAGCCTGCAGTCTCAGGGCTTGATGTGGTCCATGGCTATGGGACTGTTTCCATGTGGTCTGACTGGGTATCCCATATTGGGAACCTACAGAGCTTCAACATATGTCCTGGAAAATGCCCACATGTAGGCATGGTGCTACAGATGCTTGTAGGGAATACAGAAGAGGTAGAACTATCAGAATATTTTTGAACAGCTTGGTGATGGGTGTCAAGTGTTAAGCCTGAGGGCCACTGACACCAACAACTGTGTGATCAATGATGGCCAAGGATGACACTTTGTTTGGCCAAGACTGACAGAAATGTGGTCTCTGGAACAGTTTGCATAATGTGAGTAGACCTGGCATGTATCCAGCTACCTTGTGTCTAGACTTTCCATGACCACGACTACATGAAACATTGAACAATTCATGGAGGCCACATGTGCAATCAGAGACCTGAGCAACAATGTCTGCATCATCACACAGAGCACACTGACAATCTCCCTCATAGTGTTGCTATTGTCTTATGACGTGAAAAGAAGGCCTATCTTTTTACTAAACAATCAATGTCAAAGTTGTTGACTATTTTTATTGGCTTTTGTTATGAAAACTGCATGAATAAGGACCCTATTAATGAAGAGTCCATTAGAACTGCCACTCCTACTTCTGCAGCTTACTTTGGGAAAAGTTCTACTTAGAGATAGTTTTAGAGGCAGTAGTATGGACAACTCTTCACATATTTACTAAAGACTGCAAACTGGAAGTCCAGGCTTGAGGTAAGACAGGTTTGAACTGCTGTTCTACAGGAGATTTTGTAACTGCTGAATCAGCTGGCTGAGTACAATCTTTATAATAGTAGATTTCTGAGGAAGAGTTCACTGTAGCAGAAATGTACCACCCTCCATACTTTTGTTATGGATTGGCTGTTCATATGCTGATTGGTCCTTTGTGCATATTTCATGTTATTAACATACTAACTTAGGACAACAATTTGCCTATTATAAGCCTCATTTTTCTGCAAGGTTTCAAGCTCAGAAGAATTGATCTGTGTGTAAACCACTGATGCTTAGACTGGAACCACGGGGCTAGGCCAGGCCTAGGGGCAGGATGATCCCCCTGGTGTAAAAGAAGTAGTAGTCCACAGAAATCAGAAAAATTGATAGGCCAAAAAAGAGACAGTAAGACAACAGAGTGGACTTTTGAGAATAAAAACGAAATTATGCATTTTTACTATTATACAGACAGAAGATATAAAAAAGATTAAAAGAGAAATTAGAGGAAAAAAAATACTTGCACAAGAAAAATTTCCAAAAGCTTTAAATAAAAATTTGTGTTCGTTAATACAACAGATTTATGAAAAACATTATATAGACCAAGAAACCTTGGGATGTTCAGAAAAAGAAGTGACCGAGTAGGTGCAAAAGTATAAAGTATAAATAGTAAAATCTAGAGATTTTTAAACGGTATTAAAAAGAAATATGGACATTTGAAAGAAAGAGAGATCTGATATGGTGCAATATTTATTTAAAGGAGAAAGACAAATTAATCAATACAAAAAAAAAAAAAACAGCCCCAAAGATATTCAAAGAGAAATACAGGTAAAAGCATCCAGTTGTGGAAAATATCACAATCCAAAAAATAAGATCACAAAGAGGGAATGTAGAACAGAAGATCAGTAAACTAGAAGTTAAAAAATAGAAGTTGAAGTTATGGAATACTTGTGAAGTGAAGGATTGAGTTCAGAAAGTCTAACGCACGTTATCACATCATGATGGAACGAGTCCTGGAGAAACAGGAGGAGCAGGAGAGATCTCAAGAAGAAATATGGACATAGGAAAGAGAAATTTAATGTGGTGCAATACTTATTCAAAGGCAACAGCAAAGCTAATCAATACAAAAAGAGCAGCACCAAACATATTTGAAGAGAAATACAGGTAAAGGCATCAGGATATGGAAATTTTTACAATACAAAAAATAAGGAAACAAACAGGAATCGTAGAAAAGAAGATTTATAATGGAGAAGGTAAAGAAATAGAAACAGAAGTTATGGATTACCTACAAATTGAAGGATTTAGTGTATAAAATCTAAATTTGGTAACATCACAGCAGGCTAGAGCAACGGATCCCCAAATTAAGGAGACACTAGCGAAGCAGGGAAACATCTGATCAGTTGCCATATGAGAATATTTTGGAGCTTTCCATAGGAAACCAGTACAAACGTTCAGCTGGAGTAATACAGCAATAGAAAGAACAGGAAACTGGGGCAAATCTGAGACAGTCAATGTTGTGGAATGATAGGTCAGTGAGTTCCCATATGAAAGAGCAATGGATGACAAAAGATGAAACTGAAGAGAATGTGGCACAGGTAGATGATCCTGAACTTTCTATAGAGTGCTTGCAGGACATGGAAAACAAAGCATGTGCCCTCAGTTTAGAAGAAAATAATCTAAGAAAAAGAGTTGCTTGATTTAATAGAGATGGACATACATATTAAGATCAATGAAAGAAATACACTACAGAAAGTCAATAAACCCCAAAAAGTTAGAAGTTTGATAAAACAAATAAACACGGCAGTTAGGACTGTTCAAAGAGATTCATGTGATATAACAGATGTAAATAGGCTATATTACTGTGCAGCTAAATTGATAACAGATAAAGTCTTACCACAAAAACACATGACAGTAACAGAAAGGAAGGGGAGAAATCAAATGCCATCATGGAAGTATCGAACAGAGAAAACTATAAAGCACTTAAGACAAGAAGTGCTACTGTTAGATGAGTATAGAACAGGGAACAAATCAACAAAAATATTCACTAAGATGCGATAAAACTAATGTGCAGTATCAGAACAGATCAGGATCTATAGTGCACTATCACAAATAATAAATTAAAAATAAATTTAAATAATTATTTTTTTGAGTTTAATGAAGAATTGTATTGTCAATTGCAAGGAATGGTCATAGGGGCACCTTTTTCCCCCATGTACGCAAATATTAGGCTGCATCTCAGTTTGAATGTATGTATACAGATGAATTTAAAAAAAATATGTTATTAAGTATTATAGATACATAGAGGATCTTATTTTTGTCTGTAAAGAGGGTTATGAAAAAGTGGAACAATTTACCAAAAATCTACAGAATAATAGATCGGGTTTACAATCTGAGCCTTATTATGGACATCAGATTTTTTTTTAGATATCTGCCTAGAAGGGGTAATAAATAGAGGAATCAAAACTAGGATACATAGGAAGTTTCAAGATAGTGCTCATTTTCTCCACGGTAGTAGCTGTTATCCACCCCATTTAATAAAGTCATTCCCATGTGGTGAATTAGTAAGGGTTAAAAGATTGTGTAATGACAGTGATGAATTGGAAAAAGAACTAAAGAAAACTGTGACAATGTTCACTGAAAGGATATAATGAAGAAATAGTGAAGGCTCCCTTACAGAAGATAGTAAAGGGTGAATTTAACATGACCTACAGTAGCCATGGAAGAAATATAGTAAAAAAGTGAACAGAAACAAAAGATCCATCTGATCACTACTTATGACCTCTTAAGTGAACAAATAGTAGAACTTATAAAATATTATTGGGATTATCTCTTTAAATGTAAAGAATTTGTTGATTTGTATAAGTTTTCCTTGTTTTCATTCCATAGAGGAAGGAGTATAAAAGATAGAATAGCACATAGCAAATGTTCAGCCCCGATTAGTAAAATAAATAAAGCTCCTATACAGATGGGTACATTCCCTTGTGGTAAAGGTATAGTGTGTAGGTTTGTAGTTAATAATTTTGATAAGATAAATGGACACAGTTTTAATGTGCTTGGCAGATTTTATTGTGGCACTGAATGTATTGTGTATGCTTTAAAATGTCCTTGTGATATGTTTTATATTGGGGAGAGCAAGAGAGCTTTCAAGTTGCAATTGTAAGAACATGTTAGAGACATAAAAAAATGGTAAACCTGAAAGCCCTCTTGGAAAACATTTTTGCAGTGTTACAATGGTTGCCCAGAGGGCTTGCAGGGTATGATTTTAGAGAAAATTAAGAAAAGCAGTCTTTTTATGGAAGTGAAGAGGAAGCTTTTGTATAAAGAAACTATCTTTATTCTTAAATATGGAACACTGGCCCCTGCTGGTATGAATTTATTTTGTAATTGGAAGGTTCTAATATGAGTTAATTGATTGTTTAATGAATACAATTAAGTATTTGATTATGGTATATAAAAGACTGAGTTTCGAATGTGTTTTTGTACTCCATTGAAGGCATTTTGGTGCCAAGGCGCTAGAGTTCTAAATAAATATTTTAAGTTACTTTGGTTGCTGTTCATTGTCATATCTTATTATCTGCTATCTTCAGTTTTGTTATTTTGTAATAAATTAAAAATATCAGCATAAGCAGAAAAACATAAAAGATATGCAGATAAATATAAAGGAAAAGTAGAAAATAAGCACTTTATTGATGACCCAAAAAAGTTTCATAGAGAATTGGGAAATAAGGCAAAAGGAATTGAAGCACCACCAAAAAAAGAAGAAATAGATACATTTTAGAGAAATATCTATGAAGATCCTGTGGAACATAATAAAGATGCTAAATGGATAGAAAAGGTAAAAGAATAAATAATTTCAAATGTACAGGCTATGGAATGGGATGACGTAATGGCCAGAGAGACTGAAACAAAGTTAAGAAAAGCTACTAATTGGAAAACTCCAGGCCTTAATTTCTGGCTAAAAGTATTAACATCTTTACATGAAGACTTTGCCATGAGTAAGAACTATCTGTATGCAAACCCCAAACAGACACCAAACTGGTTAACAACAGGGTAAAACAATGCTCCTAATTATGAGTGAACCTGCAAGCTATCCTAAAAACTTTAAATCAATAACTTGGCTTTCAACAACATACAAACTATACACTGGTACTGATGCCAACAGTTTATAGTCACTTAGAAGAAAACTTAATCATGGAAAAAGAGCAAAAGGGTAACAAAAGAAAGTCAAATGGAACAAAGAATCATTTTTGTTAAATAAAATCATAATGGAAAACTGTAAAAAGGGGACAAATTTAAGTATGGCATATATAAAAAAAACAATTGATAGTATCTCACATTCATGGATAAAAGAGTGCTTAAAATATATAAGCTACTTCCTGCATTGATTGATTACATTACAGTGACCACGAAACAGTGGCAAATCACTTTGCAGTTAAGCCATAATAAAGGACATATTATTCCAGGGATAAAAAATTCAAAGGGGGATATTCCAAGGTGACTTTTTGTCACCACTGCTCTTTTGTCTTGCCCTTAACCCATTAAGCTGTCTACTTAACAGATTAGGTCATGGCTAAAATCTGGCTCCCGAAAAAAAAAAAAGTGTAAAGACTTCTCATCTTCTCTTTGTAGATGAATTAAAACTGTTTAGTTCATCAGATGAGGAACTGAAAGCACAACTGCAATTGGTCAGAAATTTTTCAGATGAAATAAGAATGCCATTTGGTCTTAATAAATGTGCAGAAGCAACCTTTAAAGCAGAAAAGTTGCAGCACCAAGAAAACATAAGTTTGGGACAGGAATGTGATGTAAAAAAGCTTGAGCAAGAGGTAGTATATAAATATTTGGGAATTGGTGAAGGATTAACAGTAAAACATGAAAAAAAGAAAAATAAAACTTAGTAAGGAATATTTTAGAAGACTAAAATTAATATTGAAAACAGTGTTGACATATAGGAACAAAGTCCAAGCTATACATTAATTTTCTCTTCCTGTCCTAACTTACAGTTTTGGAGTGACTGGCTCCAAAAGGTGCTGGATAGTTTGGACAGGGAAACAAGAAGGATGCTTCATGCTCGTCAAATTATTTATAAAATCAGTATGTATCAAGACTATATATTCCCCTGTCTGAAGGAGGCATGGGACTCCTCAAAACTGATTACATGTACAGCTCTGCAATTGTGGGACTGCATACATATCTGCTGACCCCAGAAGACCCAAACATAGTGAAAGTTTTGAAACATGAGGATAATAAGTTTAAGATGACTTCTAAGCATAGTTTAGCAGAAGCATATAGACATCAAGTAGGAATGGAAATCAAACCAGCAGTAGGTACAAAATCAGGCACTTTAACTGAATATGCCAAAAAACAAAACACAGAATATAAGGTGAGAGTCAGATGAGAAAGCAAAAAATGTGAAAAATCCATGAATACAATTGTAAGTATAGAAGAGTCTTAGAACAACCTCATGTTGATCAGGACCGAATGCAGGAATGGTTAAGGAGAGGTGAATTTAAACCAAAAGACGAAAAGTTAATATTGGCAGCCCAAGACAGTGGACTATGTACACGTTAGTTTACAAAGTCCACTCAACATGTGGGAGGAACAGACAAATGTAGGTTTTGTAAAACAGAATTGGAAATAGTCCCACATGTCATTGTGGTTGTGATATACTAATGGCAGAAGGACTGTATACTAAAAGGCATAATAATCTGGCAAGACTGTTGCATTGGGGATAATGCAAACATTATAATACTGAAGTAGCTGAAAAACACTGGAAACATGAGACACAAAGCATTACAGAAAATTATGAAGTTTATATCACATGAGATCAACCATTATCAACAGTTCACAAAATAGATGCAAGAAAACCAGATATAGTAGTTCAGGAAAAGAAGACAAAAGAGGCATTGGTCACTGAAACTGCTGCACCCAGTGACTACAGTGTCTTACATGCAGGGAGACACAACATCATAAATACCAGGATATGCAGGCAGGAATGAGGGCAATGTGGAATAAAGATACACAGACAGTTCCAATAGTAGTAGGAGCAATGGGTCTTATAAAAAAGAATGTACAATCAAACTTAGATATGTTACCAATACATGTAACTCCATACAAATTGCAGGAGTAATTACTGGGCATATTGCGGGTGCTGCAAAGAGCACTTCTGGCTAACATCAAAGATTGAAAGAATACTAATTTTATGATCTTTAATCATACTTTGACTTAGGAATGTGGTCCATTCCCACCATGGTATTAGAAATCCAAAAGACTTGGAGAAATTAAAAAACAGAGGGATCACATGTATAAGGAAGTTGCTTAAAATACTGATACAGGCCAAGCAGTGGCTTATAAGGCAGAGCTTCACAGCTGTGGAAGAATGTCTAAAGCCATCACAGTATCATTACTGAGTAATTACACATGATTGAATGGTAAAATGACATATTTCCTGAAGATCTACTGTTTTGTTGAGAGCACTCACACAAGGATATTTTCCTTAACTGAAATCCAGTGGGTCCTATGTAAAGTGAATCAAAGGTATTCTATTTTAAAAGCCAGAAAAATGGATCAACAGTTCTCATTAAAAACTAAGAACACTTGTAGATTATGAAGGTATTTCAAGAAATCATTAATGATAGATGCCAGGGCATATTTACCTTGAACCGTTAATATGCCATTCTGAATAGAGATTATAGTTTATTATGTGCAGTGTCTTGAGAGGTTCTAGCACCAGATAAAATTTTGTTAATTGTAGGCTTGAGTTAATCTAGATAATGGTTTATGTTTTGGGAAGGGACCATCCAAACCCCAATGTACTTAACTGTGGTCATAGTGTCCACTTTCCTGCAGGTTTAACTCATTAGCTTGCAGTTTGTATGAACATTTTTAAATTTAATGAAGGCAGTGAATAACATGCGATTATTATATAATTATTTTCATCCCAGTTTAAGTGGTTGCCTAACCCCTTTTTATCAATTTTAATGAAGTCAATGAAGGATAAGGCTCTGTATATGATAATAAAACACACTACAATGCTGGAAGCCAGTAGATGCATAAAAATGTATTCCCCCTAATGCTTTGGATGGGGAAATTTATAAATCAAACCAATAATTGTTACTAGTTCATCAATTAACAATAAATCCAGTTAAAAGGACAAGTGCATGCTAAACTAGCTGATGTAGCATAATTATTAAAAAAATAATAATAGTAATGAAAAAATAGCTTATTTACTATTATTCCATTCAATTAATAATGATGCCCAGTCAAAATTATTATTCAGACCACCTGGAGTTAATGTATTAATTCTTAAAATAAATTTAGTTTCTTATTTATTTAACAAAAAACATTTGTTTCCTCCTCTATAAACTTAATAGTCTAGGGTGGAAAATCTTACCAAATTAACATTACCCTCACAAAATTCACAAATATGTTAAGCCACACTACTAGTAGGACAAGCCTTTTTATGTCCCTAATGTGTTCTTGGATAGTCAGCTTGGAAGTTTCCTTTTTTTTGTCATATATACCACTTGGGACATGTGCAGGAGCATTTAACTTCATAAACCACTTCTAAAGTTTCACTCTGTGTGACCTTGTAATTTAGGTAGAAGATAGTGATAACTAAAGAAAGATCTATGGCTAAGGCATGAGACAGCCCCCATACTTTGTATTTGCATATGACTTCAGCCCCTCATAAGCAGAGTATGAATATATGTTATTCAGTACCAGTAATATGTATGACTTTTGTGCTATAGCAAGCACTGCAAGCATAAAGTCTTTTAATAGCCGTATATAATTGTTTGCCTTTATTAAATCTTATGATAACAATGTATCACTTAAGTTTTACCCTCTGAATAACAGTTTTCCAAACAAAAGTGGTTGTCCATGAGAGTGTAATACAATGAAAGAAAAACTGATGACACAGGGCACTTCCACTGAACTGTTTATGCAACAAGCTTCGTAAAATGAAAATCTTAACCTTAAAATCATAAATACATTTGTAAAGGCTACAAGTTGTTGTCTACAGTTGTGTCTGCAACACACCTGAAGGCTACTATTTCCAGCAGCCTACTCTGTGATGAAATGTACATAAAATGTACAGTATCAGTATGAGTCAGCAGATATAGCTTGTTAACATGAATGTATATAAGATCAGGGCAGAGGTCTGTCACATGAGCTCTCTATTCAAAAATGAAGAATATAAACACATGTTTTATTTATATTCATGCCTATCTGCATTAAATAGAGACAACATTTTTTTGTTGCTTGGAGCAGATGCAGAAGTTTTCTGTCAACAGCACCGTTTTTTCCTAAAATTGCTTGTGTTTCTTAATAAAGCTGCTTTGACTTGAAAGTGCTTACAAGTAAAATTTGCTTTGAACAGTTTTTGCTGACTATATTGTATCCCCTTTTCCATATTTTCATCTGTGTTGTAATTTTTTACCTTGCCTCAGAATCCTAGAACTTAACTGAAGATGCTAGGTCTCATAAAAATGAAAAGGAAGGGAACCATGAACTGAATTTTGAGGAAACCCTGAATAAAGATCAGCCACTGAGGATAGCAATAACAACTCTGATGTGGTATTACCTGTACAGTACATAGACTGCCAATGCCTAGTGATGTCCAAAGTAGAAAGTTTCATCATCAAGCAGAATTTTGTGACTAAAACATCAGAGGCTTTGATAAGATCTATAAAGTTTCAATTAAGTGTTCCATATTGCTGGAAGAACATATTGCATCAAAATGAGAGACAGTCCACAGTGCTGTCTGTCAAGCAACTTATTTTGTAAGTACAATCTTACAATATCTATACTGCAAGTCATATTTATTAATGTAATTTGTAATTTGTTTGCAGACTATCTTCTTAGGTAATTTGGTCACAGTAGGTAAGAGAAACTGATTTGTTGTAAATTGTTAAGACAGGATATACATTTTGCAGAGAAAAATAAATGCAGATTTCTTGAAGATGAGTAAGGTGATTTGGCAGAGAATAAAACTTAAAATGAGCTGTAACGTTTTGACATAAAATCTAAAATCTTTGAAAAAAATTAGGAAACAGGATTAAGACAAGATGATTGTCTAATAGATGAGAAACTTGATGTAAAGTAATATTCTTGAAATTTAAAAGATGTAAGAGGAATTCAACAAAAAGGTCTAAGGGCACAGATGTGGAAATAGGAGCAACTTCATGAAAAGGGAAACATCCTTTTTTTTAAATCCTTTGGTTCGTTAGCTGTACCAATACATTTAGAATAACAGAGATGATAGAGTGTAGTCTTAACAGTTATATGTTTTTCTCCTTTCCCATAGCTCCCATGGTTTTAGCCATTTTTCTAAGATGAAAAAACGTCTTCTTAACCTATGGGAAGAACATCTCTACTGAGTAATATAAGAACATCTGCAGGATTCAAGAAACCCATGTTGGGTTTGTTCAGAGCCTACACAGAATGTTTCCATGTACACAAAGTTGTACCTGTGAAAGTGTCTCACAATTAATATTAACGAAGCACTGCATGCTTAAAGAAGGCTTCACAGCATGCAACAGTGTTTTTATGGCCGCAAAATCTCTTTGGGGATGTGGGTAGCATTTCCATGTAAGGTTGCTGTCTGCAGCATGGCAATCATACCTCTCAACCTCTTACAGCAAGAAATCCGAACAAAACTATAAATAATGGGAGGACAATGGCCCAAAAATAGGGGCAATTTTAAATACTGCTCTTACAAACATAAAACATTGATAGAATAACAGGTTTTGTATTAGCATGAATTTTCTGAGGGGTATGAAATCTGCATCTCAAATATTTGTCATTATTTTCTGAACTCAATCCCCAATGATTTGCCAAAAACCCACAATTTTATGAGAAGCAGACCAAAAATATGAAGCACAAATCTGGACATTCTGTGAAAATCTGTACAGTTGAGAAGTATGACAGTGATTGCTTTCCCTTGTTCGAAATGTGGCAGGGTCCCAAACACAATTAAATTGAGAAAAATCATACAAGGGACCCTGCCATAGATATGTCATTTTGCATTTATTAATTTCATATAGTTTATTGTTTTTCATTTCTCTCTTTTTCCACGTTTACATGATGCTTATCTCATTTGCACAGTCTGAGGGCCGGATTCACGAAGGCTTGCACGGAGTCTAAGAGTAGAGTAAGACTCCAGCAAGCCAACATGTCCGCCGAGCGATCCAGGAACAGCCGGCAGGGGCGTGCAACTGAGATCTCCAAACTAGTCCTAGACGGACAGGGCTGGGATATGCAAATTACCTCAATTGCAGGCGAAAGCCATGCAAATTAGGTAAATTTGCGATCCAGGAAACCCGAACCTGTCCGAATAGGAGTAGTGTTATCTGCAGAAATGTACTCGGTTGATAACTGAGTATGGTTCTGCAAACAGCAAAACGGAGCCGTGTCAGCTGTAAAAAAAGCATGCACTCACAGGAGGAAGCATGCCAATGGCCAAAAATACGGCCATTGGCAATGGGAAGTGATGCAAAATAAAAATAAAATATTTTTTTTTTAATCCCGATTTCCAGGGTTTAACCGTTGTGCAGCGCCGCGCAAACGTGCTGCGCCCTAAAAAGCAGAAAATTAATAATTAAGATCCACAAATGTGGATTTCATAGCAAAAATGAATTTACAATGCAAGGGAATGGCAAGCTGAAGACAACATGGCCACCGAGTAGAGGTTGCTAAGGGGGGAAGCTCAGTCTAAGAGATGTAACTAAGCATTAGTAGGCAATCCTATGCAAATGAGAGTTATGATAGGGAATCGCAAGTTCACATAGCAAATGAGCACAGTCAGTGAAGTGTAGGAGTAGGATAAGGGGAGTAACAGAGTAGAAGATAGGTGACATCATGAGGGGGGTATGTATGAAAGGAGTGCAGCTCATTGGAGCAGAGTGACATGTGTCAGCTTACATTTACATAATAGTGAAAGAGGTGTGTCAACAGGTAGGCCAGGTAAAGTCAAGAAATCGAAGGTGTATGCTGTGGATAACACCAAAGTTTCTTGCTGAGCGTGCATGCATGCGTGTGCGTGCCAGTAAACCCGAGTAAGACAGTGTGCACATGTGTAAGCGTGTGTACGCATGTGTAGGCTTGAGTAAGCATATGTAAGGTTGTGTATACAGTTGTAAGCGCATTTGCCCCAGTGCACGCGCGTTTTAACAGGAATAAGCAAGTTTTAGTCCGTGTAAGCATGTGTGCACACGTGTGAGCTGGTGTGCGTGTGTTTGCGCTTGTTTGCAAGGCGCTGCCCCCTGAGGAAACAGAAAGGGAAAAGGAAGCACAACAAATAGTAGGAAGTCAACCAGGGAGTACTAGCAGAGCTAGCAGGTGAAAACAATCGGAATCAGCCAATTACACAGCCATTACACTAGCTCAGCCCAGCCCAGCACTCAAAACTCAGCCAAAAACATTCCAGTATGTATTTCTCAGACACACTGCATCACTGCAGTAAGCTAATAGAAGTGAAAACTGAAAAAGCTTTACTGAGACAAAGAAATGTTAGGGGCTGCCATTACTGTCATAAGGCGACATATGCAACATGCTGAGGGTGGTGACAATGCAAATGCTGCTGAGCAACCCACAGTGAGGAGACGGAGAAGAGTGTACAGGCCTAGGGTAACCTACCAGGGGCTACATGAGCTGGAGATAGTGGAGCGCTATAGAGTAGAAAGAGACCTCATGCAGCAAATTGTTGAGCTGTGCAGGCCATGCCTCACACACAGAACCAACAGAGGGGAACCCATCCTAGTGGAAACCAAGGTATGTGTTGGCCTAAGACTATTAGCAAGAGGTACCTTCCAGAGACCAACTGGTGACATGATGGGGATTTCAGAGGCATCAGCATCTAGGGTACTGTACCAGTTCCTGAATGCCATGGCAGCACATGTCGGTGATCATGTATATTTCCCCAATTCCCATGAGGTATTGGCCAGCAATATGCGTCTCTTCCAGCAAATAGTGGAATACCCTGAGGTAGTGGGTGCAATAGACTGCATGTACATTCGCATTAAAGCACCAGCCGGTGAGCGGGGTAGGGTCTACTATAGCCACAAGGGTTACCCCTCCATCAACTGCCAGGTCATGTGTGATGCCCAGGGCATAATAATGAATGTGTGTGCTGGCTGCCCTGGAAGCTACCATGACTCCCATATCTGGCATCTGACACAGCTGTACCAGACATTTGCCAGTGGGGACATCCCTCATGGTCACCTAGTGGGGGATGCTGGATATGCACTCGAGCCGTGGCTGATGACACCCATCAGAAATGCACACACACCTGAACAGGAATGCCATAATGAGGCACACGCACAAACACGAAATGTAATCAAGCGTGTGTTTGGGCTGCTCAAGTCACGGTTCCAGTGCCTGGACACATCTGGTGGAGCCTTGCAGTACTCACCAACTACATGTCCAAATAGTCATGGTATGTGCGATGCTACACAATATGATCCAGCGAAAACAGCTGCAGCAGGAGCAGCATAGGGCAGGCACATCAGCCCCCCACCATTGCCAAGGCCATCACAGGCAGAGCGTGACTTTGAGGAGGAACAACCTGAGCCTGCCCCAGTAGGCAGAAGGAGGCGTGCCCACTATGCTTTGGCCTTGGCAAAGAGGCAACGCATAGCATATACACTGGCTCAGTAGGAACCCTGGAAATGATACCTCTCTCTGACTCGCACATACAATAAAAGTGATGCCTAACTTGACACTACCTGTTAACAAACATGTATAGGGAGTGTAAAATGTGCATCCGACATAGGCAGCCCTGCAGCACCACCTGAGGCATGATTGCTATGTGTTAAGCAATATAAAGCACTGCTAAACAGCTCTCACCACTATTTAGTATATGTAAACAAAATTGCGCACACTAAGTAGCACAACTACAGGCAATGTTCAGCAATATTGTGCACTGTCCAGCAATGTTGGGCAACATTGAGCAAGTCTGGTCAAATGTGGGTATAGTTCATCAAAAGCCGGTTAACAAGTTCATATTTACTTCACTTTCCTTGAAGCAGTCTGTTCTGGCATGTATGAAAATATGAAGCAGTGATAGTCCTCAAACCCAGGATACAGTGCACTATAGTCAGAGTACAGACCCACTAAACCATGACAGTATGTCAATGGTCAGCTTGTATGAAAAAATGTTGATAAGTCAATGTTAAGTATCTTATGGAAACCTTGCAGGCATAGCATAATCCCTGTTGAGTTAAGACACAAAGGTGAGGCCTGCAGTAATAATAGAACCTGATATTCAACACACATATAGTATAAATATTAATACTGGTAATGTTCACACACATCAACAAATGTAGTGGACCTCAGACAGCAACATACTGCAAGGTCACACTGGGCATGCTCACACACTTGAAACTATGAGACAAATGTCAGGCACCTTCTTCTAGCTTTTTTATACTCATAACGGAATACCCTCTCTCCAATAGTTTTTTCCACTTTGTTGAATTCTACTGATATTAACTTTTTTTCTGAGATGTGTCTTCCTATTCTTTTAAATTCACCAAATGGGAGAGATTCAATCAAGGAATCACTGTGCATGCTAGAGGCATGGAGAAAATTCTCTGCTGCAGTCTCCTTATAAAAAGGTTTATATTGAATTATATTTTCCTGACTCACATAAATTTCTACATCCAAATACTGGATGGATCTTCCCCCTATGTTACTGGTGAAATCTAAGCCCCAATCATTCTGCCTCAACTCAGACACAAAATTTTTAAACTCCTCTGGTACACCACTACATAAAAATAAGGTCATCAATAAATCTCATATATTTGACTACCTTATTTCTATAGAAGACAGAGGGATAAATAAAACTGTTTTCAAAATGGGCCATAAACAGTATTGCATATGAGGGCGCAAAAGCTGCCCCCATGGCTGTGCCCTCTTTTTGCAAAAAATATTTTCCCTCAAATTCAAAACAATTGTGTGTGAGACAGAAATCCAACAGACTGATAATAAAAAAAGTTCTAGGTCCATCTCCTAGCATTTTCTCCACTGCCTTTAGACCATGCCACTTACTGATGCTAGTATATAAAGATTTGACATCTATACTAGCCCAATAAAAATCCTCATCCCATACTATATTACTAACCTTAGAACACACCTCTTCACTATTCTTAACATGAGATTGTACTCTCTCCAGATATCCCTTTAACAGCGAATCCAAAAGTATTCCTACATTCTGAAGGTATCCTCCTTTTCCTGAAACTATAGGGCGTCCAGGTGGATCAATAAGATTTTTATGTATCTTGGGGATGGTAAAAAATCTGGCCGCTAAAGGATTCTTGATATGTAACCTTTTCACATCCCCTGGGGATAAAAACCCAGCCACCCCTTTCCAATATTTCCAATAATAACATGTTGTACTCTCTCATTGGATTAAGGGGTAACTCTAAATAGATATTAGTCTCATTCAACAGTTCCAAAGCCATGGAATTGTATTTATCTCTGGTAAGAACTACCCAGTTCCCACCTTTATCTGCTTGGGTGAATACATACTTTCTATTCATGCTTTTTAACTCACATAAAGCTTTCCATTCATCCTTTTCCAAATTATACTTTCTTTCCTGTCCACAAAACCTTGCATGCTCTTCTCCCAAAGTATTCAATAGTGTTTTTTCAAATACACTAATGACTAAATTCCTTCTGGGTGGCATGAAATCACTCTTGCAGTTTAAATGGGGAACCGTCAGTCTACCATACCCTGTGTTGAAGGAAAACCCCCCCCCCATTCTCACTCACTTCATCTTGTGCATATATGTCCACTAAATCATTTTCATGCAGTGTAAGATTTAACAGAGACTCATCTAAATTTTCCAAAAGAGACACATTTTCATCAATATTATTTAAGTTATTAATCAATGGAGCAGTAATATTAGAATCATGTTTGTGCTTGAAACAATTTTGAACAGCAAAATATTCCCTCAAAAACAACTTTCTACAAAACTGTTTGATTTCCAAGGATATATCTGCTAGAGAGGGGAAACTTACAGGTACAAATTTAGTGCCTTTATGTAAAACTTGTCTGGCACTCTTAGATAGATTCAAGTCAGAAATATTAATTACATTATATTTCTCACCTCCACCAGTGTCCACAACTTCAGCATTCAAAAAATGCTGAAAAGAAACCTCTTTACTGGAAAAAGGACTGCTTCTTAAGTTCATTAGACACTGTGCACGTTCCTGTTGGTCTCGCTGAACCCCTCTCGCCCTCTGGTAAACAGTCTTTCTAGAAATCGTTCCTTGTCCTCGAAGGCCTACGACTTTTTCACGTCCTTCTCCCCTTACTTTGAAATGGCCTCTCCCCTTCTGCTGTGCTGCCGATTGATCCGTTTCACTTGCTGCATCACTAATTCCAGTAACTCTTACATTAGAGTCCTGTTCTGCATTTAGGCTCTCAAACGACACACTTTTCCTGCTGCTCGACTCGTCTGCTGAAGACAATCAAGTTTCACCACCGCCAACAGACCTGGAACCCCTGGTGGCGCCACGAACTGCTCCACGCCTTTTCTTAAAGTTGTATTGCCATGAAAACAGTTTACCTGTTTCATGGTCTTTAGTATCACGAAGATATTTCTTCTTCTTTCTTGTAATCACCTCCGACTCTATTTTGGACACTCTGCTTTTGATTTCATCCATATTTTTATTAAATATAGTCACTGAACTTTCTTCAATGAGCTTTTCCTGTAAAAGCAGGATGGAATTACGAGTTCTGCTCAAAGTTCTCTCATTTCTTTTTATTAACACTGCAAGCCAGCCCAACGTACACTTCAATGAAATGTCCTTCCACTCTGCAGACAAATCAAATTCATCTTCTGCAAATTCAAAAGCTGGTAACCGTTCCACTCTAAGACCCCTTGGAGTAATATTGGTCTTTACATACTTTTCCAGTAATTTCAGGTCATAAAATGTAGTAACTTCTTTTATCAATGCTCTCTCCAACTCAACATACCTCTCAGAAAAATCAATACTTAGGCTCTCCCAAGGATCATTGTTAGCCATTTTCTCCTCTCTTTCCTTCCATAAAGATGCCAAATTTACAGGCTGTAGCAATGGTATACCCAAATGGATGGTAGAGTCAGTGTCCACCGACATGATATCAAAAATATATACAAATCCTCCACTTCTTCACAAAGGAAACATGTAGAATACAAAAGGAGAACACCAACTGCTGCAATACTTATTTTTTATTCTGGTACCTCGGCCTTCGCCTTCTCCTGGAATACATTTTTTACTGAGTGCTCCACCCATTTTTATACAAATCTTTAATTAAACAATTATTGCACCATATTATTGTTAATTAGTTACCATAGTTTCATTGCTACTTAAAGCGAACTTGACATTTTTATGTGACATAATCATAAATAACTTTCATATTAGTACTATAAACATACATATAAATACCAACAATGAAATTATATACTTGTTTTTCACACAATGTTAACCTTGCAAACCATTTGCATAAACACATTTAAATAAATTTATTTAGACAACATAGAGAAGTATGTGAGGACATATACATAAACTGCCTTTACTATGAGCATTGTTTATAATCCATATACTATGAGAATGTTACTTATATCACAAACATGTTAAACCTCCATGTTCATCCCATTTGGAAAAATAGTTTTCAAATTAAGAATGAACCTTGACTCCATCAGAAGTAGTTTCTCACGAAAAATGGCCTCATTTCCAAACACATTGGGTCTACCCAAAACACTATAAACAAATCCTTCTGGAACCCCCCCATGTTTATCCAAAAAATGCTTTCCTACTGGGCTCTCTATTCTCTTATGCCTTATATCACCCAGGTGTTCCAAAATCCTTAATTTCACCCTTCTAGTGGTTTGTCCTACATACCAATTCTGCCTCTCACATCCACATCCTAGAGTGACATGTGTCAGCTTACATTTACATAATAGTGAAAGAGGTGTGTCAACAGGTAGGCCAGGTAAAGTCAAGAAATCAAAGGTGTATGCTGTGGATAACACCAAAGTTTCTTGCTGAGCGTGCCTGCATGTGTGTGCGCGCCAGTAAACCCAAGTAAGACAGTGTGCACATGTGTAAGCGTGTGTGCGCATGTGTAGGCTTGAGTAAGCATATGTAAGGTTGTGTATACAGTTGTAAGCGCGTTTGCCCCAGTGCACGCGCGTTTTAACAGGAATAAGCAAGTTTTAGTCTGTGTAAGCATGTGTGCACACGTGTGAGCTGGTGTGCGTGTGTTTGCGCTTGTTTGCAAGGCGCTGCCCCCTGAGGAAACAGAAAGGGAAAAGGAAGCACAACAAATAGTAGGAAGTCAACCAGGGAGTACTAGCAGAGCTAGCAGGTGAAAACAATCGGAATCAGACAATTACACAGCCATTACACTAGCTCAGCCCAGCCCAGCACTCAAAACTCAACCAAAAACATTCCAGTATGTATTTCTCAGACACACTGCATCACTGCAGTAAGCTAATAGAAGTGAAAACTGAAAAAGCTTTACTGAGACAAAGAAATGTTAGGGGCTGCCATTACTGTCATAAGGCGACATATGCAACATGCTGAGGGTGGTGACAATGCAAATGCTGCTGAGCAACCCACAGTGAGGAGACGGAGAAGAGTGTACAGGCCTAGGGTAACCTACCAGGGGCTACATGAGCTGGAGATAGTGGAGCGCTATAGAGTAGAAAGAGACCTCATGCAGCAAATTGTTGAGCTGTGCAGGCCATGCCTCACACACAGAACCAACAGAGGGGAACCCATCCTAGTGGAAACCAAGGTATGTGTTGGCCTAAGACTATTAGCAAGAGGTACCTTCCAGAGACCAACTGGTGACATGATGGGGATTTCAGAGGCATCAGCATCTAGGGTACTGTACCAGTTCCTGAATGCCATGGCAGCACATGTTGGTGATCATGTATATTTCCCCAATTCCCGTGAGGTATTGGCCAGCAATATGCGTCTCTTCCAGCAAATAGTGGAATACCCTGAGGTAGTGGGTGCAATAGACTGCATGTACATTCGGATTAAAGCACCAGCCGGTGAGCGGGGTAGGGTCTACTATTGCCACAAGGGTTACCCCTCCATCAACTGCCAGGTCATGTGTGATGCCCAGGGCATAATAATGAATGTGTGTGCTGGCTGCCCTGGAAGCTACCATGACTCCCATATCTGGCATCTGACACAGCTGTACCAGACATTTGCCAGTGGGGACATCCCTCATGGTCACCTAGTGGGGGATGCTGGATATGCACTCGAGCCGTGGCTGATGACACCCATCAGAAATGCACACACACCTGAACAGGAATGCCATAATGAGGCACACGCACAAACACGAAATGTAATCAAGCATGTGTTTGGGCTGCTCAAGTCACGGTTCCAGTGCCTGGACACATCTGGTGGAGCCTTGCAGTACTCACCAACTACATGTCCAAATAGTCATGGTATGTGCTATGCTACACAATATGATCCTGCGAAAACAGCTGCAGCAGGAGCAGCATAGGGCAGGCACATCAGCCCCCCACCATTGCCAAGGCCATCACAGGCAGAGCGTGACTTTGTGGAGGAACAACCTGAGCCTGCCCCAGTAGGCAGAAGGAGGCGTGCCCACTATGCTTTGGCCTTGGCAAAGAGGCAATGCATAGCATATACACTGGCTCAGTAGGAACCCTGGAAATGATACCTCTCTCTGACTCGCACATACAATAAAAGCGATGCCTAACTTGACACTACCTGTTAACAAACATGTATAGGGAGTGTAAAATGTGCATCCATCATAGGCAGCCCTGCAGCACCACCTGAGGCATGATTGCTATGTGTTAAGCAATATAAAGCACTGCTAAACAGCTCTCACCACTATTTAGTATATGTAAACAAAATTGCGCACACTAAGTAGCACAACTACAGGCAATGTTCAGCAATATTGTGCACTGTCTAGCAATGTTGGGCAACATTGAGCAAGTCTGGTCAAATGTGGGTATAGTTCATCAAAAGCAGGTTAACAAGTTCATATTTACTTCACTTTCCTTGAAGCAGTCTGTTCTGGCATGTATGAAAATATGAAGCAGTGATAGTCCTCAAACCCAGGATACAGTGCACTATAGTCAGAGTACAGACCCACTAAACCATGACAGTATGTCAATGGTCAGCTTGTATGAAAAAATGTTGATAAGTCAATGTTAAGTATCTCATGGAAACCTTGCAGGCATAGCATAATCCCTGTTGAGTTAAGACACAAAGGTGAGGCCTGCAGTAATAATAGAACCTGATATTCAACACACATATAGTATAAATATTAATACTGGTAATGTTCACACACATCAACAAATGTAGTGGACCTCAGACAGCAACATACTGCAAGGTCACACTGGGCATGCTCACACACTTGAAACTATGAGACAAATGTCAGGCAACAAAACACTGAAAGTCTGAACTGGGCATGCTCACACACTTAGGTCAAGTTAGAGTACAGCAGTGGGTCACACATATCCCTCAGTTGCAAGTGTCAACCCAGGAACCTCGCACTATTCACCAATCCACCATGTGCACACAGTGATATGACAATAGACACAATATAAAATAGTGAAATCCTGTCACAATAAAATATGTTATGCAGAAACCTAGGTTGTTCATAGGAAGTGGTAAAGCAAAGAAGAAACAAAACCTGCAATCAGTACCATCACTGAACAATGTGCATCCCGAACATTGGCATAGGTTCAGAGGTTGACACTAGGCTATCTGCCCTAGGGTATGTAGAAGCCTAGCCACAGTGTGTTTGTATTCTGCAATCACGCTAGATCAGTAGACTGTGCCTGTCAATAGTAGGTCATACAACATATCTCACATATGTTAATTTCATTCTGCCTCTGTCTAGCAAGGACCCATAACATATCCCAGGGCTAAACATACGATCACCCGTCCACCTGTGAAGATGTCACCTGTAGGTGGCGGGCATGGGTCTGTGCATATGTGGTACTGTGATCACATTCCCGAGTGAGTGGAGCCTCTGTGATGGTAATATGCCCCACGAGCGTGTCCTATTAACATCATTGCTCACGTGCCTGGCCCTGGAGCATGTAGCTGTAAGGGAATTTGATATCCTCATGTGGAGTCTGTCCATCAATGCTGTGATGGACATGGCATCAAACAAAAGGCACAGACTGCATCCAAGTAGGCAGTAAGCAACTGAGGAGAGCTGGGGTGACCATAGCCAAACTGTGCATACCATCTGTGTGAGTCCCTAGATCCACTTGGTTATATAAATCTGTGTACATTCCAGTTGCTGCAGGTGTTGGGTAAGGTACATCCGAAATGGGCCATTGTATCCAAGCATGTGCCAGATAACTACAGGGTCACAATGACTCCACCTGATCTGGATGTAAAACTGTATGGAATAAGGTTGCCTAAATAGAAGGTGTGTCCAACAACATTGGCAACGTGAATGTCAAAGGCAAGAGTACTAAGTATTCATGTCCCCAAATCACAAACCACACACACTGTACGTGATGTATCATCACCTATGTGGTAATGTGTGTGCACGATGTTACTACCAAAGGTGATGACTATGCATCTAAATTAAGGTAGCTATAGGCCATGGCTCTGGCACCAGTCATCCATCTCTGTGAGACCATTTCTGAGGATGCTTGTGCCAGCTGTGTAGTCGAATATGGCACATCTGCAAACATGGTCATCCATATTCCTCCTGTGTTACCTAGTATGTATCAGAAATATATACAGAACAAGAGAGGTCCCAGGACTGAGCCCTGTGAGATGCCACGTGTAATTGGTGTATAGTCAGACATGGCACCTGCAATACTGACCATGTGTGTGCTATCCATGATCCAGTTAGCAATTCATCTTGTGACATATGTGTAGATATTGAATCCGGTGATCTAATGTGTAAAGGCCAAGTGGGGTATTGTGTAGAAGTGGTGTGCGAGCTCCAGGTAGGCTGTGTGGACAACCCTGTGTATGTTTATGTACCTGTTAACTGTTTAAAGACATCAAACATCTGCAAGAGGCAAGATATGCCCACAACAACACAAAATTGTGTAAAATCCAGTGTCTGTAGGTTCACAATGTGTATGTGTATGTGTTCCATAATGATACACTCCATAGCATAGCAGACCAGGATAGTTAGGCATATAATGTGATAATGTCCAGGGTCCCTTGTGGCACCAGCACTGTGGAGCAGGTACACCGTAGCTGTACACAATTCCATGGGTACACATCTTGTAGTAACTGTGATATTGAACAGTGACATAATGTGAGTGTGAAGTTTGTCATGAATCTTGTGTATGCCGCAGTCTGGGACACTATCTGGTCCCACTGATGCTGTGTTGTCTACTATGGAGAGGGCAGCACACACATGTTCATCTGTGATGTCAGGGAGGCTATACCCTGTTGTGATGGACATATGCACTGCAGGGGGGATGGTGGGGAAACATTCCCACTGAACCTGTTGTCCAGGATGTTCGCAATGTCAGTGGGTTCACTGTATCATTTGTAATTATGCAGTAACTCACAGCATATCTGTGAGTTCCCACACAGGTCCCTGACATAACTAAATAAGGCCTTGTGATTATCCATAGTGTCTGTTGCAAGTGTCCGTTAGAAGTGTGCCTTAGATGAATCAACAACTGATCATAGCTATACCATAGTACTGATCAGAGATGCCTTCCAGATTGTGATTGTGCTCTATAATGTAGTAGTCTCCTCCTGTCCCAGTATAGCTCAGTAATGGCCATGGTCCAGTAGACAGGTCCCCTGCTTTTGAAGGAGTGAGTCTTGTAGTTATTTGGGATAGCATGATCCATGAATTCCAGTAGTTGTCCATATAATGTGCTTGTAAAGTACAAAGTTGTCTGAGCCATAATTAACACAGTCCCAGGGTCATTGAGGGATAGCACCTCAGTTTGTACAAGTGTGACATTTGCTCATGAGAAGTATGTCACTGAGATCACATAGGATGTGTGTGTGTATGGGATATGTATGTCTAGTGAGATGAATGTATGTTCCGACCTTAACAATTACAGGTATACCTCTATTGTGGAACATAGAGTACCCATGTGGGTGATGATCAGGTACCACATGTTTAACCCCCTGTGGGTGTGTTGACCAGGTCTGCCCTAGCATTTGAGTGTAACAATCTTAGCAACTGTTCTGCGAGGGTGTCACTGCTTGAGTAGTATACCCAGTCAATATTTGTGTATTTGAAGTCACACAATATACTGGTGTTTGGTGAGACCTTCACATTCTCCAGTGTTCCCAGGAATAACGACTGTTGTGCCCATGTTTGGGAGTGTGGTCTGTAACATTCTACAAACTGAAATGCAGTTTTGCCCACTCTCAGTTGCACATGTATGTTCCCCAATGCTTTGTGTACTGCTACCAACCTGGAGGTGTGTGTATGAATGATGTATATGGATCCCCCCCTATTGTTGTCCAGTCCGAGTCTTGTATCTGAAAACCATGGTATGACGTAAAACCTGTTAGTGCTGCTGTGCTTTTGTGCACCTGAACCAGGTGTTTGTTACTGCACATATATCAACAGATTCCATACTGATGTGAGTCCTGAGTGCATGCATTCTGAGGGTTAGACATCAGTTGTTGAGCACCATCACTCTCCGTTTCCTGTACCCTGTAATGTCTGTGGCTGTGGTTATGTCTTCTGACCCTCATTTTAAACAGCCACTATGTGTGTGTCAAGAGCCTAAGGCAGTCTGGGAAAGCCTAGGGGTGACAGGTGCATGGCATCTATAGCAAATGTACGTGTCATGTTGAGCATGTAATCCCAGGCTGACAGACACCAGATCCCCTGTGAATGACAACAATATGTTAGGCAACTGTTAAAAGTGATCATGTCATCTGTATACTGTGACATTGTAATTGGTGAGGGTAAGATGCTACACAAGGTCAGGGTCATACTGTCCTGGGCTACATGATCAGAGAGCCCCTCTATGTCTCTTATCATGTAGTCCAGGGAGGAACGTCTGAGGGTCTACACACCAGAATGGTCAATGATGGAGCCATATTTGTACTTGCAGTGGACTGACAACAGTGCATGTGTCATGTGGCATATCCTGGCACCCGACACACAGCACAAGGTGACCGTCACCTTGTTCAGCCTGGTGAGTGGGATGTCAGTATGACGGACAATTACACTCGCCTAATACAAGTGCATGAGGTGTGTTGTGTAGGCCTAAGGGCAGTGACTGTGTGGCACAATAACTTTGTGAACTATGTGATGATATGTGTGTATGGTTGTGTGTTAGCAGTTGTTTGTGTGTCTGCTTTGGATGTCTCAGCTGCTTAGGCAGGGTACATTTAGATGCTCCAAGTATGTCATTGTGTGTCAATGTATATGGTTTGCTGTTGTCATAGGTGTATGTTTGACTGTATTTGTGGTGTGTGTGGTTACCTTCACCACCCGATAGACTGTGCCAATCATGGCTTGGGAGAGCTCAGCCTCCTGTCCGTCTATACAGTTGCACCTCTCACAGATATCTGAGTTTGTTGGTAGGAGGACAGTGTTACCTGTGTACATAAGGCAGTTGTAACAATGCATCAGAATTCCAATATGCACCAGCTGGACTGGAGAGTACACACAAAACCGACCTTTGGACATGCCAGGATATGATGATGACATACACTATCGACTGATCACAAAGGATCAGTAGTGTGTCAAGTGTGTAAAAGAGTATAACAGGGTTTTAGTGTTCAGGTTTGTTGTTGCTGCGGAAAGATAATTTGCAAAGTAGTACAGACAGAAACATTACACCTCCTTCAGCTATGTCAGAAATATCTATATACAGTCATATATGTCCTGAGTCAGGGTCAACTGTACCTGACTGACAATGTCAACATCCTGTCAGACAGGCCCATACATACATACCCACCTCCCAGTGACAAAAGGCCATAACATCATACCAGGAGATATCACATGCAGAATGTGTAAACTGGTCCCCACAATGCCAAATGAATCCCATCACATGGATAACATTATTTCCCCATATGTGTCATACGTGAATGACAGGACAAACAGACACTGCACCCGAACAGTTTGTTGAGCCTCACACTCTCTACAGGATCTTACACCATTGAATGTGTTACAGCAACATGTGGCACACCCCACAAGTGTTGGTGCACAACACACCATGGGAACTATATTCCTATAAGCCTACAAAGTCCAAAATGCTAGTCCATGGAGTCCATCATGATTGCAGTCAGGAACAGAGATATTGTAAACTGAAAAACACACAACACAAACGTCTGTGGTATGTTACTGAGCACATCATGTTCCCCAAACCTGCTAAATATCTTGCAAGGCAGCCACCCAGGACAAACATCACTGACAGGAGCAACACAGGTCCCACATAGACCTTGAATAGCCATTTACCAACATCACAGACACATGTGGTATCCACAAAACCTACAATCCATGCATGAATATGTATTGTCATATGAAGGAATGGTAATATGTCCACAGATAGATCACACCAGGTATGAATTGTGTATTCCTGTTCAAGATGTTCACACCTGCTGACCCACAATGTTCATTCTTGGGATTGCATAACACTACGTGCACACACATAACCATGTCCAGTCTGATGTCAACAACCTACAAACATAGCATGTGAATAAAAACCACACAGTAAAGCATATAGCGCGTTGTGTTAATGCATAGCTTATTAGTGTCATAACATAGTTAGGTAGGGGATTGCTGAGTGTGTGTCTGTATGTGTGAGATTGGCTTTGAGAGGGGTGGCCTTTTTGGAGACTGTGGAAACACATTAAGAGTGGTGAATCCCTCTTTGCCAAGTGTGATGATGTCAGCATCCTACAAATAGAGCTTTGGAAAAGAATGCGTCCGGTAAAGCAAATAGCGATTTGTGTTAATGGGTATCTCACTAGTGTCATAACATAGTAAGGTAGGGGTTTGAGTCCTGCAAACACCAAGTGTGTGTTGGGGGGGTGTATATGTGTATGATTTCCTTTGAGAGGAGTAGCCTTTTTGGAGACTGTGGAACCACATTTTAAAAGAGGTACATCCCTCTTTGGAAAGTCTGATGATGTCAGCATCCTACAAATATTCAAGGAGAACAGAAACCATTCAGTAATGCATATAGTGCGTCGTGTTAATGCGTATCTCTCCAGTAGCATAACATAGTTAGGTAGGATTTTGAATCCTACAAATGCTATGTGTGTGTGTGAAACTGCCTTTGAGAGGAGTGGCCTTTTTGGAGACTCTGGAAATACATTAGTAGTGGTGAATCCCTCTTTGCCAAGTGTGATGATGTCAGCATCCTACAAATAGAGCTTTGGAAAAGAATGCTGCCAGTAAAGCAAATAGCACGTCATGTTAATGCATATGTCACAAGTGTCATAACATAGTTAGGTAGGGGTTTGAGTCCTGCAAACGCTGTGTGTGTGTGTGCCACAGGTGGTCAATGCAGTGTGGGTTTTGCTTTTACTATGGTATGACATATGTTTCAAACAGTATGTGCATTGCACACATCGGGTATCTGCGTGTCAAATAGATTTGTGTACATTTGACCTCAATCAGCACATAGGTGTGAAGCCTGCATACTACATGACTACATTTGTAACCTTCGACAGATTGTGCCGCTGCTTCACAGATCATAGGCCACATATGTATGTCTGCATCAAGACCGGCCAATGTAGTGACCCGTGGCCAAGGACATCCCTGCCACACACATCCATGACATGTACTGTAGAGTACTGTTAGTGAGGGTAATTGCTGGGGTATATGTCAGACATGTTCATACACAACAACGACTGGCAATAATGGACAGTCATGATAGGTGTGCACCAGCCCTGTGGATATGCATGCAGGCCCCTAATGTGTTATGTGAAACACCGAGGGACCCCACAATACCTATGGATATGCGGATACCAAGGGACAGATTACATAACACTTGTCTGTCTGTATACATTGGTACCCAACATACATGTTCAGGGCTACCACCTATGTGGTACTGTTGGGATAGTATGTATAGTAAATGCGGATGACCATGCCATAGATGGTGTACTGCTATACAGCATGTATTGGACAACAGGTATCTGTCTGTATGATACCCTTGTGTAGGATATGCATCCCAACTGGGGAATGCAGTGTAGGCCAATGCATGCATTACCAGATGTGGATGGACATATCCCTAGTATGTTTGCATGTACCGAAGAGGGCTTTATGCCACACAGGTGTGGTCCCAGGAATGTGTGGCGGTCAATACCACTGGTTACTGTTATAGTATAGTACTGGAAGGATCCAACTGTTACTGAGTTCCCTACAACTGTGAGTCATTTGTCAGGACATCACCTAATGATTGGTTATAGTCATGCTGTTGAGGTGGTATATACTGCCAGACTGCAGATCATTGACAGATATCAACTGTATCGCCCACAGCATAGTGCCAACCCATGTCATACACACATGTGTACCCAAGTTAGTACATATCTGTAGTAGAATGCATACTGGCCATAGAAAGAAACCATGAGATGTTAACAATGTGTAGAACAGGGTATGTCACACATCCCACATGTCCACTATGCATGTACATGCAGACAATGCGCACACACCATGTTCACAGATGTACACCTGCTAATTTGTAATGCACACATCACACACATACTGTCCACTCACTAACACATGCTGGCAACACTGTACACTTCAGCCATGTGGCACATGGGTGGACAATACATACTCAGACCTAACACTCGTGTAAACAATGCTACAATGACTATCAAAGCTGTGATGCATAATGCCTGCTCAGAAATAACTACAAGAATATCAGTACACCTTCCTGTTGGCAACTTGCTGCTATTGCTGCACTGCTATGATGTCACCCTGTGCATCAGAACCATGTTAGCCTATTCCTGCATCAATGTGACAGATGACAGGAGGTGGCACAGGTGTCATCATATGCATAGGGTGTGTTGTAGGTTTGCCAGAGCCTGACATTGACCCATCCAATCGGCATGTCTGTGTGTGTGTGTGTGTGTGTGTGTGTGTGTGTGTGTGTGTGTGTGTGTGTGTGTGTGTGAGGGACAACAGTACTGCATGGGCCAATGTTGATGTAATGTGTGTGTGTATGTGTGAGCCCTAGTTGTATGGTAAATGTGTGTGTGTGTGTCTGCATGTACACAACTCCACCATGTGGCTGCCATATACAGGTGGTTGTGGGAAAGCCACAGACTGTACCTGCTAGGCCATACAGATCACTGTCTCCAGCCATGGACACCGTACCTGTCCTAGCAGGGGTGCTACGGGCAGTATCGGGTACCAACCCTGACTGGGTACTATCATCAGAGGCAGAGGTATGATGACTGGACCCATGTCCCTGCTGGGACAGGCCAGCACCACATGCACTTGGTCTAGTAGGATGGTCAATGGACAGGCCAGCCCCGGTACTGCCACTACGGGAGTGGTTGTGATCCATGGTCCGTCCGCGACAAATGCCAGCTGATGCTGTTGCTGGCATGCATCTGCGTCGGCCTCTCATCCTTCCCACATGGTCCTGGCTCATGGCTAACACATTGTGGAGGACATCTAATGTCTCCCGCCAATGGCTATCAATGACCTTGGTGTAATTCTGGATGGCACCGGCAAGGTCACGGATGCTGTCATTGATAGCAGTGTAATGGGCCCTCTGCACTCTTAGTCCCTGTCGGGTGTACCGTTCCATATGTGCCTGTGCCTGCATTACAGCCTGGAACATGCTGGAGGTTGTAATACCTCTGGGGGCATATCTGCCAGAGGCAATACGACCAGTGGTGCTCCCCCAAGAACCCCTGGACATCCACCTATGTGGTATCATTCCAGTGATCCGGCTATGGCTGCTGTGAGGGGATGCACGTGCCATAGGTACCACACTCTCCTAGTCAATGCCTGCTGTATGCTGTCCCTCAGCTACGGCCATTGGTGAGGGATGTATTGGCAGTATGAGTGTGTGCATAGATGGGGTTGACCGCTGTGCACTGTCGATTGGTGGACCAATGACAGACACTGTCAGACCTTCCTGTGCCACAATACATGTCTCATCATCTCCACTATTAGTGGCGGTGACATCAGGTTTCCTGCTACATTCAGCCACGCCTAACCTGTGGAAGGAATACAGGAAACGCACTTTACAATCTGTACATGATGTTAGCACACATGCACACATGAACACATGCACACATGAACACATGAACACATGCACACATGCACACATGAACACATGCACACATGCACACATGAACACATGCACACAGGCACACATGAATACAGGCACACACGCACACATGAACACATGCATACATGCACACATGCACACATGAACACATGCACACATGCACACATGAACACATGCACACATGAACACATGCACACATGCACACATGAACACATGCACACATGCACACATGAACACATGAACATGAACACATGCACACATGCACACATGCACACATGCTGAACACATGCACACATGCACAGAAATACACACACACACACACACACACACACACACACACACACACACACACACACACACACACACACACACACACACACCAGCAATCCAACACATACACAATAGTGGGTTATGGTGGGTGACAGTATCACAAGGCAGTCACCATAGATGTGTCAGCAGGCAGACCATGTGTTGCTCAACACCATGCAGTGCAAGTGTAGACAGCCCTATCTAATGACATTATAGATGGCTTTGATGCATGTGTGTAGTTGTGCAGTGATTGGCTACACCCTGGAACACAATGTGTACATGGACACAACATTGCTGTGCAAGTATTATCTGCTCTGCAATGTCATGTGCACTATCACTCAATGGTATACATACCATGCCTGCATGTGTCATCTGTGTGACACATAGATTGACATGTGTGATGACAGTGTCTGTGTCCATATCACATAATAGTGGGCACAGGTGTAGCAAATGCATGCAGTGTACAGACATGGGATGAGTGGTGCATGTAGATGTGAAGGAATCCCAATGCATGACATGGACGTTGCACAGTGGTTATGATGCGTGTGGGACATATTGCAGATATGTTGTTGCCAGCCATGACATGGCATGCTACACGACTGCAACATTAAACACCACACATACACAATGTGTGGCATGTGACCTATACACCCAATAGCATTCCAGGATATATATGTGACTCTTTGTACAGATGGCGGCTGTTGTGCAAAATGTGTATACTAGCATATGTAAGCACACACACAACATGCTATGCATGGTGTGTATAGGTGCATATGTTCGCATACACAGAACAATGAGGTGCACAGCAAAGACTGCTATGTGTAGTACTGTGGTCACTGTAACTGGATGGGGTGTAGTACCATGTGCCATCATCATCATCATGCATCTTGTGGTCACTCATGGCTACTACTGTGTGACAGACCACCGCCTAGCATGCTGTACCTGAACTGCAGTGCCGTGGATACATTCACTATTACACAGCCACTTTCCACATGGGTGTATGAGGTGCCCAGTAGGGAGCATTGCCTAACAAGACTGTGTTATGTGTTGAAGAGTGTTGCACAGCCCCATGATAGGCCTCTACCCCTGAGGTATATCATGTGTGTGGATGACATGTGGAATAATGACGTGTGACCTTACAGCAGGTGTGTGGTTATGCCATATGTAGCATGACTTTGTGTACTGCATGTGATAAATGTCTTATGTTGTGCACAGGTGTTGCAACTATGCCTATCCAATGTGCAGTACGGGGTTGCCACAACTGTGTGTCATGTTCTGTGTATTGCATGTCATTGAGGAAGCTACTGACATTACTGAGCTGTGCAACATCTCACAGCAAACATGCATGGCATGCATTATGCATAGGTGTGTTACGTGTACATGGCCTACACCTCACCTATGACATGCATATTTCATTACCAACATTGCAGGTATAACACACTCACCAGCTTGGATCTGTTGCCCTGATGTCACACCAGAGGGACCTACGAGAATATGAGAGGGTTCATCAGTGGCCACAACTGTGGCATTGCTACAGTGGGTATGCTAAACAGCAGTACAACAACAGTCAACAGTCACAGGTGTAGGGATATTATACAAACTATCCGTATTGCACAACAGTAGGCAGCGGAACTGCTAAACACACAGTACACATCTCACGTACACATACTCTAACAATACAGTTAACTGTAGTCTACAGATAGGGCATATTACCTGCTTGCACCAGGTGGATGTTCTGGGTGGCTCCGGCCTCCATTACAACACATGTCAGAGGTTGCTGTAGCTGTTGTCCAGGAGCCACCACGCTTAGGAGGAGCTCTTCTGCTCTGGTGAGGGGGGGATGTATGGCCACCCCACCACCTGTGGCAAGCTGCTGTCTTTGGATATCACATGCACGCCACCAGACTTGTCTAATTAAATCACTGCAGTGATGGCATACCTGCTCATATGTCCGGTTATGCATGCCTATGCCATTTACCCAACTAACAAATTCCTGCTACAGTGCAGTCTGCTCCTGCTGGTGCTGGCTGGTTCTGGATAACAGCATAGTGTACTGCTTCAAAAGGCTGTTGACTATCACCTCTTCTTCTTCTGCAGTGTAAGCTGGATTACGTTGGTGGGACATCTGGCTGAAAAAGATATGAACAATATGTGTGAGGGTGTCCTGTGGCACACTTTACACCTTTACCCACAGATATCACTTTACTGACATATATACCATCCTATTGTCTGTCAGTGGTTACACACGTTCAATAACACTTATTGGTTCTCAGGCCACAACTAACTAACACTGCCTGGCAGACTCTATATATCACACCACTATACAACAGTACCCGACACACTATTTGTGACACATTGCACAACCTCAAGACAGGGGTGTATATCACACCAATGCACGAACAGAGATGTCATCCATTACAATGGATGTAAAGTACAAGTACAGTAGTACCAATCAAACACCCTAGTCATTGATGCCATAGCCCTGCCTAACAGATGTATCCAGTTTTTAATATAGGTGGCATACTGCTGTAACAGACTATAGATGTTGCCGGATACACACGTCAACCCTGTAACACACATATGATTGCAGCCATTGTACAGGCATAATCACACACACATCAAGCAAACATACAACGCACCACTGTATGCCAACACAGATGAGCATTACCTGTGTACCATACGGTGCTGTGTACCACTACTTACACACCCTTATGCCTGCAGTCTGTCCTCTGTGCAGACTACAGGTAACACACATGACAGTGTTTCCAAGCAATGTGAACGCACACCATACTGTGCTGTTTAGCCCTACAGCTTCAGGTAGTACTACAGTTCATATTGGTGATGGATTCACCTGCAGTACCACTCACTAAGCATACATGTATTGCTTTAGCCTACAATGAGACACCACATTCATCAACAGAGAACTACGTCACATCATATGCCGTACTACTATGTCTGCCTAACAGTACATTACACATCAGTTGCTGTCCTCACAGCTAGGTTAGGCACTACCATGTCAGAAACAACATCACACTAAGCTATCACACATTTACAGACCTTGCACACATTCAGCGTTACACTCATTCAACCTCACATAGCGGTTATTGCATTAAGTACATGTGTGAGTGCATAGTGTCATAGGTAGGTAATATGCTATTGGGCCTACAGCAGCCTAGACATATGCTACCCTGGCCTTTGACACACATGTACTTTGATTTCACTTGCCCCTGCCAACCTGAACCACAGAGGTGTTTCCTGGGGTGTATTAACAATCTCCCACACAATCATCAGGGGTATTTATAACAACTGCTAAGGAGGAGCCTTGTTTGCTATTGCTATGTGATTTATTCCGGTGTATGGCATATGTCTGAGATGGGAACCTATCCCTCCAGCATGTGCTGTTTAGTGAGCTGACAAGGTTTACGGCCCTAGAGCGTGTAACCCCGAGGGGTTGTGATATGTTGCCATGGTGGTTGTCACCCAGCTATGGGTGTGACATATCTCTGTATGTCCGGCAGAGGTCACCTCTGTGTGGCCAGTATGCAATACAGTGTAGTTGTGGTTTTGTGAGTCAGTCTGCATAGGATATCTGTTTGCGAACAGTATTACCCTTTGGGAGGTCTGTCTGTGCCCTGTTCACCTGGTGTAGTTGTCATGTGAAGTACATACCACACAGGGCATTGTGATGAGTAGAGGGGAACCCTACCCTATACTTCCATAGATGGCACACCTGTTGTAATGACACATACCACACAGACAGATTACAGGTGTAGTGTGGCACTGTCTTCATCACAGTGGAGGCTACTGTCCAACTGTTAGGTAGATCTCTGCCTATGTGTTAGTTAATGGGTACACTGTTTTGGGAAGGTGGAATGGCAATGCAGTATCAACACTTGTCTACAGTCGATGCCTTGTTCACCACACACCTGTTGCGTACATATGACCCGTGTCTCTGTGTCTCTCTCTCTCTCCTGTATATATATATATATATATATATATATGTATATATATATATCTATATATCTATATCTATATATTATATATATATATATATATATGCATATCTATACACATACATGTACACATCCATTGCTGTACACATAGATGTACATATAGGCACATGTACAGTCCACCTTTCATGGTGGGGATCTCACTTATCTGACAGTTGTGGGATGTACAGGTATGTGATTACATTGCACAGTGTTGTACAGAATTCATGTGGGTGTCCTCAGCCCTTGTAGCATTACCAGGCCTCACTGTCTGTAACACATCAGATCTGACAAATCTGCCCCACAGCATTTAACCACCACATGACATATATCAACACTACCATAGCTGGCCTTAGGCATAGGCTTACTGGGCGGCCACCTAGGGCGCCACTCTAGCAGGTGTGCTTTTCAACTATTTATGTGGGCACAAGGATGGGGGCTCCAGGAAGTGTGGTAGGGGGTGCCATGGGGCCCTTTTTCCTAGGGCACCAGTTGACCTAAGGCCACTCCAGCACACTGCATGCTGTCTTCTAGGCCACACACTACAACCTACATGGATATATGCACATATCAACATTCACTGACAGATAGCTGTCCACCCTTCACTAACAGTTGCAGTATGTCCCTTGCCCTATGCACAGGTGCATATACAGATAGATACATACTGCTGCCACACATGGATGATTTGCAGTGTGTAGAGTACTCTTCGGGAACATCTACAACATGCCAACACATACATTTGAGTTACATTCCTTACCTTTGTATTTACCTGCTCCGTGTGTTACGTTTTTTTATCTTTTTTTTTTTGCTGGCTTGATTTGGGTTTTTGCCCTCTATTTCACCTTTTGTCTCTGTTTCTGCCTCTTTTCTGTCTCTGTCTCACTCTGTGTGTGTGTCTCTCTCTCTCACTCTCTGTCTCACGACACCTGCAATGATATAATTGCATGTGTGGACTGCAGGTACAGCCTGCTTTTCTAGGTATCTGCACTTGTGCATGTGACAGCCTCTGCACCAATTGCTGCCCACCATTCAGTAATTGCATGCAGCCTGCTGTTTGGTGATTGCATTACTCACTGTGATTGCAGCCCACTGCTATAAAATGCTAGGTTAGGTAGGCGTAGCCCTTTCAGATTTCAAAGGTGGGGCCCATTCTTGTTTGCTCTGGACACCGTTGTGTCAGTCTGAAGGTTGGTATATGTCTCTTATCTGATGCTAGGGTTGTAGCCAGTTATGTACATGTTGTACTCATACCTGCATGTTGTTGCTTCCAGTACACACATCTCAGTGTAGACATGCATGCACCCCTCCAAATGCTAACACAGGATACATAGGAGTATGTACTTTTTTCTCACTTACACAATTAACTGCCATACAAATGTGGTTATTGCACTGTATTCCTGTGGCCAGTGTTTATCCTGGTCTGATACTGTGTGGTGTTTGTAAGGTGCTGCTGTAACATTATTCCCTGCTAGGATGGCTGGTTCTCCTTTTACAGTCATGTCATGCAAGTCCACAACCACTGCTGATAAAGACCCACAAAAAAGGGTTTGTGTTATACCATTCCTAATTTCCATTTACATTCCCTCATTGTAATGCATGATATATTTATTTCAGAACCAAGTTATTTGTATATCTGCTCTGGCTTAGTGGTAATTCATGCAATCTATTGTGTCAATGGTCTGGGGTTCGAGATTGGCAAAGGTTTTTTATTTTGCTGCTCAGCAGAACAAGGGCCCTGCCATGGAGTGACTAAGGCACTTTTAAGCAGTAGTAAGTGGGTTTGCGCAGGTTTGCACGATGCTTAGCTAAGCACACACATGTGCACACTCTCTTAATCCTGCTTACTACTGCTTAAAAGTGCTTACTCCCACTAACCGCCGCACTAATTTCTTTGAAAGAAAAGAAAATGGGGAGATAGGAAAGTGCTGAAAAAGGGGGTACAGAGAGGGAAAGACAGTAGGAAAACAAGCTCAGGATGTGCAGGATAGGTGTAGGGAAGGTCCATAGCTGCCCATTTCTTTGCCAGCAACAGCTGTGCATATGTTGAAAATTTGGAGTGAAATTTGAAACCTTCCACCCCTGAGAGAGGGGTGAGGACAACATAGTTTGTTGTACTGCCAATTAGAATTATCAGTGTACATGTCAAATGGACATGTGTGCAAAATGAGAAGCTATGTATGGGGTGTAATTTTTTTTCAGGTACAGATTGCCCTTTTTTTTTTTTTTCAGGGGAGAGTGGTAAGTGAGGTAGAGGAAGTAGGTATATTTGGGGAGGTAGGTTGGGTAGGTAAACAGACAAGACAAACAAGACACATACAGAGGCGGAGTATGACACATGGGGTGGGTAAACACAATTGACGAGGACGGATGTTTGGAAATCGCAAGCCAATGAGCCCACAGATGGTAACAGTGGGACTGATATCCCCACCCATGGGCAGTCACCACTGGACCTTCACAGAACCGAGGGTCACTGTGCTGGGGGCTGCGTAGGAGTGGAAGGTTCACCCGTGAATCGTGCCACTCTCACCTCAAGCTGGCGTAGGGGATCAGCGACTAAACGCTGGATCTCCCTACGCACCACAACCCGGACACTTTAGAGGGTGACAGGAGGCCCTTCTCCATCCACGCTTGCAGGGGGGTGAGCCCCATCCCTTGCAGTGCTTCCACCTGAAGGTGGCACAGGACCTATGGAAGAGGATGGCCCGGGCTGGGCACCAGACCTGCTGGTGCCAGGTGCAACTGCCAGCTGAGATGGGACAGGTGGGTCCGCTGGGACCGGCCTTCCCATACGTTCTGTGATTAGGTGTTTTTAATTACAACATAGACAACAGCATTCCAAGTTAGTTGTAACAGCATGTAGTAATATTCCCATTAACCCAACACACCAGGGTTACAACAGTTGAACAGCAAGCATAACACATGCATGTATTGAATGACAGTGGACATTCCAACAGCATGCAGGGATGATTGGTGGCAAACAGGCCACCAAGATTGTGGTGTTTTAACAGGGGACATGCATCAAAGTAGGTGCAGATTTTTTATAACAATAGGACATATGTCCCAACAAATGTTATGAGATTACACATACCTATTGAGGTGTGGAATTGCATTGTTTATGCACATGGAGTAGGGTGTAAAAAGAAACCTCCATTAACATCTTATTAGTACTTTAACCATACACTACATTCCTATTGACTGCAGGTGTATATCCCCTACATGTATTCTTACACTAAGCAACATGCATTTGATTGCGTTATGGGTTTTGCTACTTCATGATATACCTGGCCTATATCTGACATGGTAACTGTCCAGGATGCAGATGTTACTGCTACATACTTATATTATATGTACTTGTTTATGTATGTGCACATCTGGATGTGTTCACATAGCTTTTTCACTTGTTTTCTACATAACCCTACTTTTCAGGTAACACACTTAAGTTTCTGGGGAGCACCTTGACAGGCTACTCGTTTGCCAGATTTACCTATGCATGTCAGCCATTTCACAACTGTTTAGGACTGTTACATACTTCACAGCTACTGACACTTCCTTCATCCACTTTATATGGGACTGCACTACTGGGGGGTTGTCAGCACTTACTACAACAGAGTAACATTTCTTCACTGCAAGGGTTCAACAACATTTCTGAGTAACTGGAACATACACACTGCAAGTATTATACCTTTCTTATTTACTTTAAACCTCTTTTCTACAGGCTCTCTCCTTTATTTGACATTACACCGCATACAGTAGACCTATTCAGGACATGTTATACCTTTATTGATAGGTTACAAGACTGTTTTACAGGCTCACTCACTTTTTATCTATGACAGTGCATGCAGAGATAGTATTCCAGACATGTTTTTGCTTTATTCATGGGTTACTACACTCTATTCCTGGCTATCTGACTTATGATATGTAACAGTACATGCAGATGATTTATTCAGGGAATGAATGTTTTATACTTCACAGCTACTGCCACTTCCTTCATCCACTTCCTATGGGACTGCACAACTGTGGGTTGACAGCACCTAATACAACAGTACTATTTATTATTGCAAGGGTACAACATTTCAAAGTAAGTGACACAGACACACTACAAATTTTATACCTTTATTAATTACATTGAACACTCTTTTCTACAGGCTCTCTCCTTTACTTGTTATTACAGTGCATACGGAAGAGATATTCAGGACATATTATACCTTTCTTGATAGGTTACAACACTCTTTTTCAGGCCTGCTCACTTATATGTTATGACAATACATGCAGGGATAGTATTCCAGAATTACTTTAGCTTGAGTGGTGGGTTAGTACACTCAATTTCTGGCTCACTGACGTTTGTTATATAACAGTACATGCAAAGGATTTAATCAGGACATTTTATTGCTGTATTATTGGGCTTAAACACTTTTCTCATGCTCACTCACATATATCATGTAACAATACATGCAGAATATTTACTAACCTGCCTGGTGGCACAGCCTTAGCAGCCTATCTGCATAGGCTTGCTGATTCATAGCATGAGCACCTGCAGCTGTGGAGTAAATAAAGGGATATTGAGACATGCCTATCCATTATTTAGACTATATTAGCTTATCTTACATACTGCATTCCATGGCTACCTACTTAGTAGTGGGGCATCCCGCATTTGACGGGCCTCCTGGATCCACTGGTTCAGAAGGTCCTGCTTCCACCTCTTCAGGTCTGCATGTTGGTGATGGACCTGCTCACCAGTCCGAGGGACGCCTGTGGCACTGGTGAGTTCATGAGCCAACCGGTTCCAAGCCTCTGCCTTATACTCCGTTCCTTGGAACTGGCCCTGCAGGAGTCAAGTCTCATGCCGATGGACTAGGAGCCAAACCATATATCTTGATTCCTCGATGCCCCAGCATTGCGCTTGAAAGCATGTTCCCTCTCCAGCACCAGATATTCTAACTGCAGATGGGAGCTACAATCAGTTATGGCGAGTATTCCCGCCTATGCAGCTTAAATATGCCGCATTTCCCACACTTTTCTGTGATTGGCTGTTTTTGAATATTCTCAGTTGACTGCAGACATGCTTAGCAATGGTTAAGCAAACATTTATTACTATATATTTGTTAACAGTGGATGTTTTTCCTAATCTGTCATGGCTTAGTGGTTCAGTACTTTGATTATTGTGCGCAGTGTCCTGGGTTCAAACCTTATCATTGTATTTCATTTTACTACTGTCCAGACAAGTTAGGGGGCATAGCTGTGTGTAAGCAACTTTGCTCTACGTTGCTCCACGTTGCCCGACAGGGTGCTGGTTGGTGCGGCACACACCTCCATGCAAACCGATTGCACTGGGGAAAGCGCTATTTAGCTTTGGGCAACTATTTTGCACTGGGTAAAGCATGATTTAGCTATGGGCAACTAGATTGCGCTGGGTAAAGCACAAGTTAGCTAGGGGGCAACACCATTGCGCTGGGTGAAGCGCTTCTTAAATGCGGGCAATTTTATATCGGGATCCTTTAAAATATTTATTTTATTCACTGATACATTGGCCATTTCACTGCTTCTTAGTTGTGTTTAAACATATATGTTCGGTATAATTCCATATACTGATTTAAAAAATAAATACGAAAGGGAGTGGTGCGACTCGAACCGTGAATGCCTCTTCTTTGTGCGAACGCTCTACCATTACACCATTGCTATTTGGTGTTATTTGCATAAACATTCTTTCTTATGCTCTTCCATGTGAGAATTGCTAACTGTAGCTAAGCAATGGGCACACCCGCGCACACACACACAAATACGTGCAGCTATTTTGGGTATTTAAAAAAAATTATGGTTATGCGATTTAGATGTGTGATGGGGGTTTACATTATCAGGCAGTGAGGTTTTGGGTGCAGGGACATTTGAGCGGACTCACTCTTGTTTATTTACTTTTTTTTTAAACACTTGCAGGGGCGTGGACATTTGGACTGCTCAGCAGTCGGACACACCCCCTGCTTTCTTACACGGTCTGTGTAGGACTTACGGTTGGGTTAGCGTGCCCTCATGCATATTCATGGCATGCTGACATCATACCGTTCAACTGCAGCCACCGAGTAAGACTTATTAAGTATTACACGGAGGATTCATGAATCCGAGGGTGAATTTTTGTATATTTTTTGTATTTCACATGTTTGCATGATGCTTAGCTTGCTTGCATGACTGGAAGACCCGTGTATCAGACATAACCCAGACAGCCAAAAACAGAAACCAGATGCATTCAATTAACGCAACTGAACATTGTGCAAACCAGGTAAGCAAGGCTGCTAGTGCTAACACCATCAAGTTAACAATGAATACTAATATTGAGGATGTCATGTAACTAATCCTATGGCAATAGGTGGTACAGCTTGGTCTGGAGTGCAAATGGTTCTGGGTCCTAGTAAAGGGCGAGCAAATTTTTCTTTTACTGTTTTGACATTGCAGATTATACAAATGAAGTGCAACATAGACAAGTGTTTTTTTTTCAACCTTCTTATGGTAAGAGCTGTAAGTTTAGGACTACTGTACACATGGTCCTGGGTTTGAAAACTGCATATTCCATACACTTTTAATGTTATTCCACATAACATCATATTTACTCTCATTCATAACACTTGACATAGTGTAGCTGATAGTAATATTTACATGTATGAGGGCTGAGGCACTAATATTGTGCCAGTAATTTACCTATTCATTTATATTGGTATTATGCATATATTATGAAAAATATGACTGTGGGTATAATGTGTACGATGTTCCTGCAAGTATTTTCTGCAATCCCATTTGAATAACAGAGCTACACAAGTGGCTGTATATCAAATATCCTTGGAATTGCATTGCTTTTATTTTATTGCCCACTGTTGCACATCACTTACCACCATGCAAACAGATGCACCCTGGCTTACCATGTTTGCAAGACGGTAAGCGGGTGCAGCATTTTCAAATATAGCAGAAATCAGACAATGCATACTCTCAGTAAGTGCAATACATGCAATTGGTGGGAAAACATATATTTAAAGTGGAATTGGCAGGAAATGTTCATAAGACATTGAGCTTGATCTTTAAGAGATATGGCTGGTGTGGGAGAGCATGTTCACTTTCAACACTGGGGTGTTCAGGAGTCCAAAGTTTTTGCTGTTCTCCTAGTTAAGAAGCATGGCCCACACCCTTGAAAGAGGGACTACCCATGTTCTCAGTATAAATCTATAGCCTGGACTAGTTTGGCTAGGGCTTTGATCAGTGCAACAGGTGTCCCATGCACAGATGAGCAGTGTCATTATCATTATGATGATCTCCACAGAAGGAAGATGATTACCCTTGATCAGTGGATCAGGGAATGTAGAGCAGGGAACACTCCACAGATGTGTAAGTATAAAATGATTTGACCAATAGTACAAGTTATAGCTGAATATAGCCAAGACTGGTCTTCATAATGGCATTCTGTTTTGTTTTTCTTTTCCACAGCTGCTGAAGAAATGGCCTTGAACGTGAGGCCTCATGTAGTGCACCTGGCAAGGATGAGAAAAGCATGTGGTATGCATGCATATAAAAAGTACTATTATTGTAGCTTTAACTGTTAAAGACAGATTACTGGTTATTTCAGGCAGCTGTATATAATTGAGGATGCATAACTCAACTGTAAAAGAAAGTATGCATGCCTTTCTCTGTAACATTCTCAAATAACATTGAGCAGGCATGTATAAAGTGTAAAAGGAAAGTATAAAGGCATTAGTCTGTAGTCCAAAAGAAAAGTACAGTATTACAGTAGTCAACAGTTGTGGGTTCAAGGACCACACTTCCCAAATATGCAATAGTGTGTGCAATAGTGTTATGTTTTCATAGTTATATACATAATACTGTTAGCTAATCATCATTATAGCAAGTTACTTTCAAACCTCAACACCTCTGGCATGAATGGCCTAATGTCAAGTGTAAGCATGCATATGTGCAATATATGTACACATGGCATGCTACATGAGACCTCACATTTATACTGTCCCTATCCTGGTTCTCCAGCTACCTCTCAAATAGACTTCAGGCTGTAAAATGGCAAACTACCTTTTCCCCTTTCCTATCTGCTCAAACAAGGGTGCCCCAAGGCTCTATCCTTGGACCCCTTCTTTTCAATATCTTTATTAATGACCTCAACTCACCTTGCCCAAACTCTACCATTATTCAATATGCTGATGATTCCACTATTATTTATTGCTCTGACAGCATTTCTTATCTCCATATCCTCGCCCAACAGTCCCTCCATGCAATTGAAAGATGACTTACCTCTAATCAACTCTTACTGAACCCCAAGAAAACTAAATTCCTCCTTTTCCTCATTGCAACCCATTCAGCATCATAAATCTACCTTCTCTGTCTCTGCACTTGACAATACAGCCGTCACTACTGAAGCTTACACAAGACTCCTTGGAGTTACTATCGACAACTACCTAAAATCCGATCACCGCATTCAGTTATGTATTAAAAAGACTAATCAAAAACTTGGACTCCTATATAGACACAATAAATTTCTCACTCAGTCCTCCAGACTTTCCGTTGCTCAAGCCTACCTACTCCCCACTTTACTCTATGCAGCCCCTATTTTTACAAACCTTCAATCTAATCACCTGGATAAACTAGAAAGTACCTATAACAAAATAGCAAGATTTGCTTCTAACCTGCCTTATCGCACTCATCACTGTATAGCCCTAAAAAAATCTGCAATGGCTAGAATTCCAGCACCAAATTCTATTACCCCAGCTTGTCACAGCTAATTTAGTCCTACATGACCCATCCTTTTGCCCCTCTCTCTCTCTACTCTTATTCAGTCTTACATCCCCAGTCACACTCTTCGGAGCTCTCAGCAGTACCTACTGCATGTCTATAAGCCAGTGGCAGCTGGAGACTTCAAATCAAAGGGGGGGCTGCAGGAGACAGCTGAATGGGTGGGGTCAAGGGGGGGTGTGACCAACTAGAAAGGGGAGGAGCTATGCTCAAAACCACAAAAACTAACTTTAATTAAATACGCTGCCCTGGGTAGCAAACCATCATTATGAGAGTCCAATCAAGACAAAAATAAGTGTAGAAGAATAAAAATATTTCAATGCATTGGCTGCATGACAGCTTACTTAATATCTAGATGGAAACAAAAGGTTGTGAGGCATGAAAAAATAAATTACTTTTTAAATACATTACTGGAATGCCAGTCAAAATCAAGTACAAGAAAAACCAGAAGCACTCAACTCAAACCACTTCTCCTTGCACTGCAGTTCTAATTATAATTTATATTCAGCTTTATTAAAGTACCAAGTAACATGCTGAAAGTAGAAATCTCTGTGATGCCCCCACTTGTAAAAATGTTTCTTATCCAAAAAAGACCTGCTGCCTGACAACAATCTACTTGTTTCATGGGGAAAACATGTAAGTAAAAAATGAAAAGCAAACAAGAAACAAGCTCAAGATACATTGCTTAAAGGATTACTGTACAGGTTATGGACCACACATTATTGGCATTCTGTTTAGTTTACGGGTAAAGTCTGTAGAGATGACTGGAAGTCTCCAACAAGTGTAATGAGCTTTTTAAAATAATGGAATCCTGTCCTTTAATACCCAAGGCTTATACATTATCTAGTCAAGTATTCTCTGCATGGCAACAACAGAAAGGCTTTCAATGTTGGCAATTCTTTAACAGTATGCTTATTAAAGCTTACTTGCATCTTACGATCTCAGACAAGCTTACCTTATGGTCATTAAAGCATTGCTACTTAAACACAGAGCAACAGGCACTTTGAGTAATAAGCATAAATCAACAGTACAAAAATATGACAGAAAACAGACCTTTCTACAAAATCAAGGACAGATGAAAAGCCACTGTAGTACTTGTGTCTACCTTGGATGGGGGGGGGGGGGACACACTGCACATTTACACTGCATAACTACTCCTTGCCTTGCTTGGACACATCCAGAGTCACTACATGGTGGAGTGGGGTGCAACAAGTATGTCACAATTTGAAATGTCTCTGGCTGACTGTGATGGCCCTGACACATGTCATACCTCTCAACCTCAGAGCAAGAAATCTGGACAAAGCCATACACAGAAATGGGACAAATGCCCAAAAATAAGGACAATTTTTAAATATTGCTCTAATAAACTTAGATAGATAATAGAATAGGTCTTGCATTAGTATGACTTTTCTGAAGGGTATAAAATCTGAAACTCAAAAGTCTGTCATTATTTTCTAACTTCAGTCTTTAGTGATTTGTCACTAATTTGCCAAAAAACACAATTTTATGAAAAATGGACCGAATGTGATGCAAAAATATAAAATAGCCACACAATACAGCTGGGAACCTGTCAAAGAAGGGACACTTTAATATTAGTACTGCTAACTTGAGCAGCTGACAAAATAAAATAATCTACATGCATTTCAAGTAATCTATAACTTTGATTATTACAGTTATTTCTTAATTGTAAACCCTCCATGTTTTCTTCCAAAATTGCTATTTTGCGGAGGGATTATTAGGGGGAAGAGAAACATTTTGAGCCAAAATCGGGGACAGTTGAGAGGTTGGCTATGCCTAATTCTATAAAGCAATTTATTTGCATGTACCTCTCAACCTGTTAATGCAGTAAATCTGAACAAGGCCAAATATATTGGGGGAACATATAAACAGTACTAAAATTGCTCTTGTATAAATTGAGACAGTTGATAGAATAACAGTTCTTACTTTAGCATGCATTTTTCTGAAGGTTATGAAGTCTGAAACTCAGTGTATCATTATTTAGTGACTTAATTTCTAAATGATTTGCCAGAAAACTACAAATTTTATGAAGAGCAAACCAAAAATAAGAAGCAAAAATCTATTCATTCTTTGAAAATCTGGACAGTTGGGAGGTATAGTTCAGCTGGGCCTGTCTGAGTTTGCTGCCCTTCCCCCCTGACAAAATCATGGTTGAATGGAGCCTCTGCAGCCATTCCAATGAACCATTACTTGGCTATTTTACTCCATTTACCATAAACACTAATGTGCATACTGCTTTACTTCTATGATGAGTTGGACTTCATTTGAAAGTTTTATTTTGTATTTTACAGCACAAACACTAAGTCATCTACTAAATAAAGCAATGCAGTCTCACAATGAAAACTTAGCATTAAAACTTCTCTGCCCTTGAAACTCACATTCATTGAAACAGCATTGAAACCCACATTCAAAGAAAATACATTTTGCCAGTGGCAGATAAAGATTAATTTTGGGCTGTTTTCAAATCATAGGCCCCTTGCATATGAAACATACATGTGCTCTTTGATACACCTTCCTCATTGTACTAAATTATATTCCTTGTACAATATATTACAGTTGTTAGAAGGTGTTTTAAATTTGTTTTGAAAATTTTTCCAGTAAGCAATGAAACAAAATGCATGCACCCATAATGACAAAACTGCCCAGTTCAGAACATTTATCATAAAAGTCTACTCAGACTTCCACAGTCCACCATTATCAGTAAATATGCACAATTCTACAGTCCACCATTATCAGTAAATATGCACAATTCTACAGTCCACCATTATCAGTAAATATGCACAATTCTACAGTCCACCATTATCAGTAAATATGCACAATTCTCCAGTCCACCATTATCAGTAAATATGCACAATTCTACAGTCCATTATCAGTAAATATGCACAATTCTACAGTCCATTATCAGTAAATATGCACTATCTCTGAAGAAGTAAAAGTCATCTAAATAATTCCACATTAAAGAAATCTGTAACTAATGAAGAGGTTGCTGCTAGCAAACACCTTTATATTTCATGGTTTCATCGAAAAATAAAGTGTCTGTTGCCCCTCAGGAATAAATTGCCTATATTACATATAAAAATGATAAGCTAGCAATATTGCAAGAGGAAATGGATGGCAAACTGATAACGGATCATAGTTAGTATCTTCACCAAGGGGAACATTCTCAGTACAGCAGCATCCACCCCTTGTGGGAGTAGAACCCACAACCTTCTGCATCAAAGGCAATTACACAACCTGTTGTGCTATTAAAAAGGCAAACCAACTTCACTTAAGCAACACTAAACTTCTGTTCCCCTGCAGCTCTCAGCTCCTTGTAAAATCTACTCAATACTCAACTTCGCAGCACAAGAAAACTGGAAAAGCCAAAATGTATTGGGGTGGTCAAAAGTCCAAAAACCAGGGACACAAACATTGCTTGTATAATCTTGGAAAGTTGCTAGAACCATACATTTTACTGCCAAGCTCCCTGTGCAAAACAGAGCAACATACCACTACGCCAAATCAGCTGCTTTGTAAAAGAGGAAGACTGAAACTTAAATGGCTATCATTTAGTGAATTCAGTTCTCACCATAGCTGTCAACCTCTTAGTACAAAACACCTGGACAAACCCAGTAATGAGGGAATACAGCCCTCAAACATTCAGTGAATTCAGTTCTTGCCATAGCTGTCAACCTTAGCACAAAAAACCTGGACAAAGCCAATAATGGGGGAATACAGTCCCAAAAATAGGGACAAATTTCAAATATTCATCTTATAAACTTAGAAAATTGCTAGAATAAAAGGTTGTGTTACGGTTGTGTTACTATGTATTTTCTGAAGAACATGAAGTCTGAAATTCAAATGCCTGTCAATTTTACTGCTGACAGAATAAAAACAATTTTCAGCAGAGACCCAGGGAGAAATACTGCAGACACGTCTTTGTAAAATGACAAGGCACCAGAGGAAATCCACACAAACACAGGGAGGAGATGCAGACTCCACACAGAAGGCACCCCAGCCAAGAATCAAACCAGAAAGCCTATAGCTGTGAGGCAACAATACTACCACTGCACCATCAAATATACAAGGACATAAACATTCAGAAACCTGAAGTCTGAAATTCAAATGCCTGTCAATTTTATTTAACATTTGTTAATCAGGACAGTCTGACTTGGAACAAAAAAAAATTTCAGCTGAGGCCCAGGAAGAAATAATGCAGACATGTCTTTGTAACATGGGATGACACAAAAGCAAACCCACACAAACACTGGGAGAAGATAAAGACCCCACAAAGAAGGCACCCCAGCCAAGAAGCAAACCTGAAAATCTGCAGCTGTGAGGCAACAATGCTACAACTGCACCATCAAATATCAAGCATTGCAACATTTACAAACCACAGATATTATGAGGAACAGATCAGATCAAATATGAGGCAAAAATCTGCAGTTTTTTTTCACAAATGGTGGTGGGTAGGGAATTCAGGTCTTTAACACCTGCATACAGGGTACAGGGTTCAAGCCTGAGGTATTCCCTACCACACACACACACCTGTAGTAGCAAACCACAAAAGCTAAATATACTGCACTGGGTGCCACACAGTCATCATGAGAGTCCACTCAAGACAAAATGAAGTGTAGAAGAATAAAAATGTTTCAATGCATTGGCTGCATGACAGCTTAATATCTAGATGGAAACAAAAAAGGTTGTGAGGCATGAAAAAATAAATTATTTTTTTTTTAAATACATTAATGGAATGCCAGTCAAAATCAAGTATAAGAAAAACAAGCAGCACTCAACTCAAACCACTTCTTGCACTGCAGTTCTAATTATAATGTATATTCAGCTTTATTAAAGTAACAATTAACATGCTGAAAGTAGAAATCTCTAATGCCCCCACTTGTAAAAATGTTCCTTATCCAAAAAAAGACCTGCTGCCTGACATCTACTTGTTTCATGGAGAAAACATGATCAAAGTAAAAAATGAAAAGCAAACAAGAAATAAGCTCAAGATACATTGCTTAAAAGGATTACTGTACAGGTTATGGACCACACGATTGGCATTCGGATTATGGGTAATGCCTGCAGAGATGACTGGAAGTCTCCAAGTGTAATGAGACTCTTAAAATAATGTAATTCTGTCCTTTATTACAAATACTGGCATATGCATTTCAATACCCAAGGCTTATACATTATCTAGTTAAGTATTCTCTACATGGCAACAGAAAGGCTTTCAATGTTGGCAATTCTTTAACAGTATGCTTATTAAAGCTTACTTGCATCTTGCAATCTCAGCCAAGCTTACCTGATGGTCATTAAAGTATTGCTACTTAAACACAGAGCAACAGGCACTTTGAGTAATAAGCATAAATCAACAGTACAAAAAATATGACAGAAACCAGACCATTCTGTAAAAATCAAGGACAGATGAAAAGCCACTCTAGTACTTGTGTCTACCTTGGATGGGTGGGATTCTCTGCACATTTACACTGCATAACTACTGTTTGCCTTGCTTCGACACATCCAGATTCACTACATGGGGGAGTGGGGTGTAACAAGTATGTCACAGTTTGAAATGTCTCTGGCTGACTTGTGATGGCCCTGACACATTTGTCAAACCTCTCAACCTCAGAGCAAGAAATCTGGACAAAGCCATACAAAGAAATGGGACAAAGGCCCAAAAATAAGGACAATTTTTAAAATATTGCTCTTATAAACTTAGAAAGCTAATAGAGGTTTTGCATTAGTATGAATTTTCTGAATGGTATGAAATCTAAAACTCAAATGTTTTTCATTATTTTCTAACTTCAGTCTTTAATTATTTGTCACTAATTTGCCAAAAAAAACACAATTTTATGAAAAATGGACAAAAACGTGATGTAAAGATATAAAATAGCAACACAATACAGCTGGGAACCTGTCAAAGAAGGGACACTTTAATATTAGTACTGCTAACTTGAGCAGCTGACAAAATAAAATAATCTACATGCATTTCTGAAATAAAAGTAATCTGATTATTACAGTTATTTCTTAATTATAAACCCTCCATGTTTTCTTCCAAAATTGCTATTTTGCTCATTAGGGGAAGAGCAACATTTTGAGTCAAAATCAGGGACAGTTCAGAGGTTTGGCTATGCCTAATTCTATAAAGCAATTTATTTGCATGTACCTCTCAACTTGTTAATGCAATAAATCTGGACAAGGCCAAATATATTGGGGGAACTTATAAACAGTACTAAAAATTGCTCTTGTATAAACTAGGACATAAATCTGGACAAGGCCAAATATGTTGGGGGGAACATATAAACAGTACTAAAAATTGCTCTTCTATAAACTGGGACAGTTGATAGAACAGGTCTTACTTTAGCATGCATTTTTCTGAAGGTTATGAAGTCTGAAACTAGGTGTGTCATTATTTAGTGACTTAATTCCTAAATGATTTGCCAGAAAACCACAAATTTTTATGAGGAACAAACCAAAAATAAGAAGCAAAAAATCTATTCATTCTTTGAAAATCTGGACAGTTGGGAGGTATAGTTCAGCTGGGGCTGTCTAAGTTTGCCGCTCTTCCCCCTCACAAAACCATGGTTGAATGGAGCCTCCCTGCAGCCATTCCAATGATCCATTACTTTGCTATTTCACTCCATTTACCATAAACACTAATGTGCATACTGATTTACGTCTATGATGATTTGAACTTCATTTGGAAGTTTTATTTTTGCATTTTACAGCACAAACACTAAGACATCTGCTAAACAAACTTGGCATTAAACCTTCTCTGCCCTTGAAACTCACATTCATTGAAACAACATTAAAACCCACATTCAAAGAAAATACATTTTACCCGTGGCAGATAATTAATTCTGGGCTGTTTTCAAATCATAGGCCCCTTGCATATGAAACATACATGTGCTCTTTGATACACCTTCCTATTGCTTTGAACATTTTTCCAGTAAACAATGAAACAAAACTGTCCAATTCAGAACATTTCCATCATAAAAGTCTACTCAAACTTCTACAGTCCATTATTATCAGTAAATATGCACAATTCTACAGTCCACCATTATCAGTAAATATGCACAATCTCTGAAGTAGTAAAAAAGTCATCTAAATAATTCCACGTTAAATAAATCTGTAATGAAGAGGTTGGTGCTAGCAATCACCTTTATATTTCATGGTTTCATCGAAAAATAAAGTGTCTGATGCCCCTGTGGAATAAATTGCCTAAATTACATTAAAAATAAGCTAGTAATCTTGCAATAGGAAATGGATGGCAAACTGATAACAGGGTCATAGCTAGTATCTTAATTTTCAGTACGGCAGCATTCACCCCTTATATGAGTAGAACCAACAACCTTCTGCATCAAAAGCAAGTACACAACCTTTTGTGCTATTAGCAATGCGAGCTGACGTAACATCATCAGCACTAAACTTCTCTTCCCCTGCAGCTCTCAGCTCCTTGTAAAATCTACTCAATACTCAACTGCATCTCAACTTCACAGCACAAGAAGTCTGGAAAAAGCCAAATTTATTGGGGTGGGTCAAAAGGGCAAAAACCAGGGACACATTAAACATTGCTTGTATAATCTTGGAAAGCTGCTAGAATAAAATGCTGCGTTACCACCATACATTTTACTGCCAAGGTCCTTGTGCAAAAGTGTCAGAACAACATACCACTATGCCAAATCACCTGCTTTGTGAAAGAAAAATGCTGTGTTACCACCATACATTTTACTGCCAAGGTCCCTGTGCAAAACAGTCAACAGCAACATACCACTACGCCAAATCAGCTGCTTTGTGAAAGAGAGGAAGACTGAAACTTAAATGGCTATCATTTAATAAATTCAGTTCTCACCATAGCTGTCAACCTCTTAGCACAAAACACCTGGACAAACCCAGTAATGAGGGAATATGGCCCTCAAACATATTCAGTGAATTCAGTTCTTGCCATAGCTGTCAACCTTAGCACAAAAAACCTGGACAAAGCCACTAACAGGGTATTACAGTCCCAAAAATAAGGACAAATTTCAAATAGCCATCTTATAAACTTAAAAAATTGCTATAATAAAAGGTTGTGTTACTATATATTTATTGCTAGAATAAAATGTTGTTTTACTATGTATTTTCTGAAGAATATGAAGTCTGAAATTCAAATGCCTGTCAATTTTACTTCTGACGGAACAAAAACAATTTTCAGCAGAGGCCCAGGGAGAAATACTGTAGACACATGTCTTTGTAAAATGGCAGGACACCAGAGCAAATCCACACAAACACAGGGATAAGATGCAGACTCCACACAGAAGGCACCCCAGCCAAGAATCAAACCAGAAAACCTATAGCTGCGAGGCAACAATACTGCCACTGTACCATCAAATATGTAAGGAACTAAACATTCAGAAATCTGAAGTCTGAAATTCAAATGCCTGTCAATTTTATTTAACATTTGTTAATCAGGACAGTCTGACTTAGAACAAAAAAAAAATTCTCAGCAGAGGCCCAGGAAGAAATAATGCCGACATGTCTTTGTAACATGGGAGGACACAAAAGCAAACCCACACAAACACAGGGAGAAGATACAGACCCCCCCCCCCCACAAAGAAGGCACCCCAGCCAAGAAGCAAACCTGAGAACCTACAGCTGTGAGGCAACAATGCTACCACTGCACCATCAAATACCAAGTATTGCAACATTTATAAACCACAGATATTATGAGGAACAGTTCAGATCAAATATGAGGCAAAAATCTGCAATTTTTTTACAAATGGTGGTGGGTAGGGAATTCAGGTCTTTAACACCTGCATACAAGGTACAGGGTTCAAGCCTGAGGTATTCCCTACCATACCACCATGAGCCTAACCACCAGTATATTGCACCAGGAGCATTTTCACTCACACACACACACACACACACACACACACACACACACACACACACACACATACACACACACACTTACCTGGTCCTGTAGTACATCCCTGTCTGCAAACCACCATAAAGCCAGGTCCCTGTCCACAAAATGGTCAAAACCCCTGACGAGTGCAGCTGAAAACCCGCGCAAATCTGACCTTGCCCGTCGCGAGATCTTCCCCTGCAGCAAGCTCCAGGCAGTCTATGCAGTTTAAAACTGCATAGACTTGTGGGAGCGCTCCTGTTCACGTGTCTCAATCAGGACTGCTGCTGAGACAATCTGTGCATGCTCCATGCTGTCTCAGCAGCAGTCTGGACTAGAAATTTTAAAATATTGTTTTCTTATTTTTTTATTTTTCTTTTTTTTTATTTTGTTAATTTGAAGTTGAGGGGGCTGCAGTCCGGCAGTCCAATAGCACGGGCCACCCCTGCTATAAGCCCAATAAAAACATTGGCAAATTATCTATTCCTACTCTATCACAAATGTTTGGAACAGACTTCCATCATATGTCCAATCAATCACTAACATCATCTCCTTCAAAATGGCACTAAAAGACACCTGCCGTATGGCATGGCCCTGTCTCTTTTCTGAACCAATATAACCTTACCATCCTGTCATCTCTTTTATCTGGCTGGTTTACCCCCCCAAGCTGCACCTTTAATAACTAGAATTCTGTCATCCTAGATGACTCTAACCTCTCTCCAGCCTTCATCCTTCTTTAGCCTCTCCTCTTTCTCCCCAACTAGACTGCTCTCACTCCGACCATCTACATGACCTATCATCCTGCCTTGCTCTATCTCAACTAACTGCCTTTTGTTCTGTCTGCCTCATCTTTACATTTTAAAATTTAAGAGTATGTTAAATTTTATTTATGCTTACATGAATGTACTAAAAAAAAAAGAAAAACATATATTCTGTAAATATGTTCATTACTCTACTGTAAGCAGTCTTATGACTTTTGAACCTTTGTTTTAGTGTATCTATTCCATTTGTTAATTTTTAATAGTGTATTGTCATTTTGTAATGTCTAGAGCTTTTTTCCTTGGGTCTCCACTGGAAAAGGGTATCTACCCAGTCAGACTAACCCAGTTAAATGTCAAATAAAATAAATAAATAAATAAATAAAACATGAATGATTGCTGGCTGCAATCTGATCAGCAGTACAGTGTCCATCTGTTAGTAACTGTGTAGTCTTCACAGTAATAAAGAAATTTCTTAGAAGTTGGTAGTGTTAAAAGTAAAACGTTACAGAATAGAGTGCAATAATTGTAGAAAGCTTTTGCATATTAACTATGAAATTAGTAATGTTTTCTTGTTTTTTTCTCTCACCCCACTCCTTTTCTTCTTTTTTATTGTTTAATTTGTTTTCATTTTGTTGTTTTTATGTATAATCTTGCATGTCTTTGTTTTAATTTATTATTTCTGTTTTTCGTTTTATTTGTTATATAATTTGTTTTTGTTATTTTTGTTATTATTATGTTTAATTTTTGTTTTTCTTTGTTCATCTATTCATGTTATGTGTCTATTCTTTATTTTAATTTTTGCTTTGTTTTTATTTTATAATTATGTATTCATGTTTTTTTTATTACTACAGCAGATCAAGGTAGGCAAAGTCCACATTCTCCTCTTACTCTCACTCCACCAGCTACAACACCAAGGCCCAGCATGTCTGAGCTGCAGCTTGGTTGCACCCCCTCTGCTCCCCCTGCACTACCCTGCACTACCTGGGCCCTCACGTAGTTCTGTCCTAGAGGATAGGCCTGTGGACCCTCTGGCTGCAGTGGTGGAGGGGGTGCATTTATCACCTTGAATGGGTTGCCAGGATTGTGCACCGCATAATGGACACACGCCTAGACTGGATGGAGTGCCTTCTCTCCATTCTGGTACAGAGTACCAGTCGAAGACGCACATGTCAGGCACTGCAGCCACCAGCACAGTGAGGGGACAGTGGTGACAGTCCACTGGTTGAAGACTTGATTCTCACTGTCTCCCATCCTGACATCCATGTGACCTCAGTTTCCCCATCTCACCCCAACCATGGTGTTCACCCCCCTCTTGTGTTCTTCACCATAGCTGTATCTTGTCTTGTAAGTCCTGTCAGCAATTGCTTCCTCACCTAGCCAACTTGCCTGCCCCAGACTTGCCTATGTCCCTTCCCTAGCATTACACTCTCATTAAAAAAAAAAGGCATCATCCCCCCCCAAATAAAATGTCCCATACATAGCTCTCCATTTCACACGTGCGTCTACTTGATTCGGTCCAATTGACTATACAAAATTATTATGTTGTCACCTCTGTTTCTGGAGGTGACAGTCCAAATTCAACTAATATTGTATTCATCTGATCAGTTCTTACTGATGAAGAAATGGATAGCCATGGTTCTTTCCTATATCCTACCTACACATTCCTGCCCTGTTTTCACTTTGTTTTTCCCCCTGCTTGCTCTCCATTCCACCACTTTCCTATCTTCCCCATTTCTTTTCTTGCTTTGCTACGGGAAAGAAGGGAAAAAAGAACATAAGGGGTGGGGAGACAGAAAAAAGGGAGAACATTAGCAGCATCATAAATGACATACAATGCAGTGATACAATTATTTCACTCTATTATGTTACCTTTATTTTAAACAGTACAAACTGTAAAGAAACTATTTTATAACTTGTCTGATTACTCAGCTGATAAAAGATGCACACTGTAGTAGAGATTTCAGCCAGCAATCCTTGATGTGTGCATATATTGCCCATATGCAGGTTGCAGTTTTACTAATTACATCTTCCAGCAGGCCATTTGTGTCGCTGCTAGAGAGGTTTGCAGTTACAGTAATGTAAATGCAACAATACTTGTTCATTTGGTAATTGTGGTGTTTGAACCCACAACTGTTGATTACTCTCTACTACCATAGTGGTCTGTGTTCCCACAGAGTACTGCATGCATACTTTCCTTTCAGAGTGGTGGGATGTATGCTCTATTTCACAGTACTGTATTCATAGGTCTCAAATTCTGACAGCAATAAATGTGGACAAAGTTATATGTAATAAGGGGCCAAAGTCCAAATAATAGAGATGACTCTTACATACTTGCTCTTACAAACTTATTAAGGTGATACAGAAACAGGGTTTGCACTTGCATGACTTTTCTGAAGGGTCTGAGGTCTGAAACTCACATGTCTGACATTATTTAGTGATGTCAGTCCTCAACCCTTATGCAATTATTTGACAGAAAACTACAATTATATCTGTAACTATACAAAAATTGGACATCCTATGGATATATGTACAGTTGACAGGTATTACTGCATTACATAACAACTAAGCCCATACATCACAACCTCTTACAGCCAAAAAATGTAGACCAAGCAATAAATACTGGGAGTACAAAGGCACACAAATAGCAACACATTTTACACATTCTTCTGCAAACCTAGAAAAGTGATACAATAACAAGATTGGCAGCAGCACAGATGTTCTGAAAGGTACAAAGTATGAGACACAAATGTCATTTTCTGACTGCAGTCCTCAATGCTTTGGCTAAAATTTGCCAAAGAAACAAAATTTATGAAAAGCAAACCAAAATTATGAGGCAACAATCTGAACATTCTGCAAAACCCATACATTTGAGAGATATTACAAAGCAGTGTTTAACTTTTAATGCTACAATAAGAGTACTGCTGTGATGCATACATAGCACATGCTGCTCGCATCTGTGTCAGTCTACTTTAATGGGCTCCAACATTCAGATCATGATCTGCCTCAGCTGTGAAAAAACAGAACAGAATACTATTATGAATATCAAGCTTGACTATATGCAGCTTTAAACTATTACAAGTAATGTCTGAAAGTCATACTTACACATCTGTAGAGTGCCACCAGTCCAACATTCCTCAATCCAATGGTCGGGCATATCCCTCCTCATTACCCTGAGGTCTTGGCAGTGGTTCCTACACTGTTCACCAGTGAATGGGATACTAGTTGCACTGGTCATAGCCCAGGCCAGACCACTCCATGCCTCTGTTCTTGATTGTGAGCCATGATAGCACCTCTGCAGGAACCAGGGCCCATGGTCATTCACTAGGAGTATAACAAATATTTGAACTCCTGGACACCGCACCTTTGAGCTGTAAATCTCAAACCCTCTCCAGAAATATCTTCCATGTCTGTCAAAGACCATGTCCAATGTGGAATGATATTTTCCCACCAAATGCACATATCACGTTTACTCAGAGGGTTCACTTTTTGATTTGGCAACATTTGAGAAAGCTGTGCATTGTTTACCATTGCACAAACAGGGTGCAAAGGGTGTAACATGTTTGCGCATTGGTAAGTGATGCAGAAGTTTGGTAACTAATGCAATTTCTGTGTTATTTGAGATATAGTCAATTCTGTAACTGCATTGGTCTAATGAGAAGTGTATGCCAAGTCACATAGCAGGAATATACTTGCCTGAACATAGTACACATTATACCCACAGTTATACTTTTGCTATTAGCTAGACAATACATAGATTAATTACATAACTGACACAATATTACTGTGTCATCCTAAGTCATATAAATATTATATAAGCTACAATAGGTCACCTTCTATAAGTGAGACTGACTATAATGTGAACTGATACAACATTAAAATTGAATGGCATAAGCTGCATTCAAAACCTGGACCATTTCAATGTTAGTCCTACACTGACAGCCATTGCCACAGGAAAGTTGGCAAACCTTTTCACTGTGTGACAGTTCATTGCTAAATACTACAATGTTACAACAGTAAAGCAAAGACTGTACACCTTGTATTTGAACCCAGGACCAGCTAGACTTCAGACCTAGACTTAACACCTGCTACCATGGAGTAAGTTACATAATACCCCTAAGTTAGTATTCAGTGTTAAGTTCTAGCTGTTAAATGCAGCACAACAGCACTTAGCGGGTTTGTGTGATGCATAATTACATTAATAGAAAGCATGTGGTTTCTCTTTTTGGCTTTCTGGTCCTGTCTTCTACCTGGGTGGTCCAGCCATCCATTTTGCTCAATGCTGCTCTACATGCAAACCTGATTAGCATAGCCAAACCTGTTTGTGCTAAGAGGTACATCACATAAACAGTACATCCCCCCAATCACCCACTAAAATAAGACAGAAGGAGAAAAAGGGGGAAATACAGTTTGTTACTACACAGGAGGTATGTCTGCACAGATCTAGATTTCCAATCTCACTTCACTACACATTCAGAAAACAGGATGTGTGTCTTATCTTTGTTTGCCAGACAAGCAGCTTGGCAGCAAACACCTTTAAGTTATCCATTACACAACAATCTTCCACAATATATTTTAACTGATATCAAGCCATCAGCTGTTATTTATACATGTATTATATGAAATAGATTTGGATGTACTGTACTTAGTGATCACACAACCTGTTAGGACTATTGCTTGAAATTATACTAATCTGTATTGCTTGGCCATTCAGCAGTTATCTGACCAGTATTCAGAGATATGCAGTGTGAAAGCCAGTCTACCTCATTTACCTTACATTATATGTGTATATTAACTGGGAATAGTATGGTATGCAGTTGTCAGCAAATGAAGGCCAGCTTGGATGGCACAAAAAAGCATACATTGCTCTTTTGGTGGTGAGAGCAAAGGTAAATTCCTATTATGGCACATATAAGGGTACACTGTTCTTTTGAGGGGGTGGGCCAAGCTGAGGTTGTGTTATGGCACAACTTGTCTATGTACAAATATGCCATTACAAACATATGATGCTAAACTGAGGCCATGCATTGATCACCAGTACTTTGGAGATTTATGAATGTGTGAATCTTGCATGGCTGAAGACTACTGCTTTCTAATGGACACATACAAGTGAAATAACTCTCTGCTGTCACATGTTATTTGACTTTCTGTACACATCTCCCATCTTTTGCCTGCTTACTATACCACGTGATGAAATACAAATACATGCCATAATAGTATTATACATTATAGTACATCTTCAGGACTTACCATGTAAATGCTGTATCTGTACTCCACACTTAATGAAATCCCTAGGAAAAAAACAGCACACTGAGCCAAGTGGTGGAGGGCCATTCACTACAACTCTGATCTGAGATCTATAACAATAAGTATCCTGTTTTTTTTTTGCTTATTTTACTAGTTATTGCATCTAGCAATTTATATATAGCACTTTTTATTGCCTGCTGCATACTTTCTACTGTATTTTATTGCTACTAACTAATCTGCATGGTTAAACTAAAATTGTCTGCCTTACAGGGCTTGATATTTACTGTCACACTGTTTAGCTAGTTTCACTGTGTGAAAGGTATTAACAGGAAATTTTCTCTACTTGTTAAGCATCTGTTTGTTTGTTCTGATGTCCTACCAAGGAGTTTATCATGTAACTGATTTGTTTGCAGTTAAAAGCATTCTGTAGAGTCTCCTTGCTCCTTTATCAATTTAAAAACTTTTATTTTGTGGCTCACTGCTGTTCTTCTGCTTTGATAAACATTTCTGTAGTGTTTACTGTCTAAAAGTGTGTAGACTAGTAGCTGTAGTATTGTGCCAGTTCAGATTTGCTGTCTCTGGGCCTGTTTGTTTTTGCAGTGGTTGTTCTGTGCACATGACCAGGCCATCTTGAATTAGCAGAAGCCTTTCTTTACCTTTGTGCCAGGATTGTGTTGATTGGCTGCTGGCTGGTGGAGGTTGGATGGTCTGGGGCTTGGAGAAAGCACTCATTGGTTCTTTTGAACTTTTTTTAAAAAAAGTAGCTTAAGGTTGTATCTTCTGGTATTTAAGCCCTAACTTTGAGAGGATTTCTGTCTATACACAATGAGCCGAGTGGAGGGGGGCACTGACTACAACTCTGATCTGAGATAATATAACAATAAGTATCCTGTATTTTTTTGCTTATTTTTACTAGTTATTGCTTCTAGCAATTTATATATAATACTTTGTATTGCCTGCTGCATACTTTTTACTGTATTTTATTGCTATTAACTAATCTGCATGGTTAAACTAAAATTGTCTAACTTACAGGACTTGATAAATAAGGTTTTTACTGTCACACTGTTTGTAAAGCTTTTTAGCTAGTTTCACTGTGTGAAAGGTATTAACGGGAAATTATCTCTACTTGTTAAGCACCTGTTTGTTTGTTCTGATTTCCTGCCAAGGAGTGTATCATATAACTGATTTGTTTGCAGCTAAAAGCATTCTGTAGAGTCTCCTTGCTCCTTTATCTGTTTAAAAACTTTCATTTTCTAGCTCACTGCTGTTCTTTTGCTGTGATAAACATTTCTGTAGTGTTTACTGTCTAAAAGAGTGTAGGCTAGTAGCTGTAGTATTGTTCCACACTCTCCCTCCCTGTTAGTGTCTTGCTGTTATATTTGGTGGTTTTGCAGTTGCTTGCCCCTACCTTAAATTTGACCTGGGACACTCCTCCCAGTCTAGTGTCATTAGTTCATTCTACCTAATACAGAGAGAACATTTGAGAAGGCCAAACCACTTAGTTTTCTAACCTTGAATTATCTTCTGCTTCTCTTCTCTCCCTTTCCTTTACAAAAAAACTTTGCTAGAATCTCCCTGTGTTCTGCTTAACTGTAACAAAAAAAAATACGCTTGTTTCCTGCCTTTTCTGTAACTAGTCTAGTCCAGATACAGATTTGCTACATCCAGGACTGTTTGTAAGCTTCTGAGCTCCCAAGCCTGTCTGTGTTGGAGGGAAGCCTGCCAGCTTATCAGTGGGAGTGGTAAGCACTAGGTAACCTATCTACCACATAAGGAGTGGTTTCTGGCCCAGAAATTGTAGTTATTGGTCGTTTGGGCAGTTTTTCCATCTCTCTCAACTTCCTGATGTAAAAGCCCACATTTGCACTTGCCCCCCCTTCCTGTAACTAGTCTAGTCCAGATGCAGATTTGCTGTATCCAGGACTGTTTGTAAGCTCCTGAGCCTCCCCTCAAGCCTTTCTATGTTGGAGGGAAGCCTTCTAGCTTATCAGTGGGAGTGGTAAGCACTAGGTAACCTATCTACCACATAAGGAGTGGTTCTGGACCAGAAATTGTAGTTACTGGCTGTTTGGGCAGTTTTTCCATCTCTCTCTCAACTTTCTGATTTAAAAACCAGCATTTGCCCTTGTTTCTTTCCTGTAACTAGTCTAGTTCAGATACAGATTCTTAGTTTTAGCACTTGAATTTGCTTATTCATGCTCAGCACCTGTTCAGAACTTGTTGTAAGCACTAAATAAGCTACACAGTACTACAGCACTCAACCTTCCTCATTACCTAGAGGAAAACAGTTTTTGTACTTACTTTCCTCACTTGCTTAGAGAAAACAGCTCTTGTACTCACTTTCCTCACTTGTCTAGAGGAAAATAGTTTTTTATTCAGGCATGTCCAAGGGTCAGCTCCCAGTGTTCTCTTCTGTCTATCTGATTAATCTGGGCATCTTGGTGCAATGTAGCAATTGCCTCATGTATGCAGACAACTCTCTCCTCCTACCATCTAACACTACAACCTGTGAGAGATGCACTTATCTAGCCAAACTGGAGGTAAAGCTCTCTCCAACCAAGACTGAACTTGACAGTCAAGAGGAGAAGGTAAACACTTGCACCACACAACACTCATCACATAGTCCCAGTAAACCTACACCACTAAAATCCACACATAGAAACACAAAAACATTCATGGAGGCTCTCAATAATAATTTGCTCAAGCAACAGAGACCTCCAAAACAGAAACACAAGCAACCTCCACCCTCCAACACAACCCAAATGACACATAGCCCACAGACTCAGTGTGCCGCTCAACCACAGCCCATAAGGCAAAACAACATCCTCAACAAACTAGTCATAGGTGACTCTGTAGTCAGGCACACTGATGTCCCACTCACCAGGCTAAACAAGGAGAAGGTTACTGTCAACTGCCTGTCAGGTGCCAGGATCCACCACATAACCCATGCACTCAAGTCACTCCACAACAAGTACAAATATGACTCTGTCATTGTTCATGTTAGTGTGAATAACCTGAGATGTAGCTCCCTGGACTGCATAAAAAGAGACATGGATGGCCTCTCAATCTTGTAGCCCAGGCAGGTATAACTCTAGCCCTGCATAGCATCCTGCCATCACCCAGAATTATACCGCAGTACAAGGACAAAATGATTGACTTCAACAATTGGGTAAGCTTCTGGTGTCATTCTAAGGGAATCCAGTATGTGTCTGCCTGGAACGTCATGGTCGACAGACCAATATGCTTTGCCAGAGATGGACTGCACCTGTCACCCCTCAGATTCCAGCTATTAGCTAAGGCTCTTGCTGCCACTATAGTATCTTTTTTAGGCAAGGTTTAAATGACAAATTCACCACCATAACAGGAACAGACAAGCAAAAACTGAGGGTAATGTCACTCAATGCTAGAACTCTAAATCTCAAAATGCACTCCCTCGAGGCACTCCTTAAAATGGAGAACATCGATATTTGTGCAGTGACTGAGACCGAGACCTGGTTCAAGGCTCCAGAGAGCACCCCCTGCATTATCAGGCTATAACTCATACCACACTTTTCTGCCATCTAACCTGGACCAGAACACCAAAGGCGGAGGTGTGTCCATATTCATTAAGGATATCCACATCTCCAGGCTAGTTGCTCAGCATAATGCATCTAAGGTTATCCAAGTGCAACTAACTCTGGGCAAAACTGCAACCCAAATTGTAGCTTGCTACAGATGCCCCACCATGCCCCAGGATTCCCACTCCTCTTTTCTTGATATACTGAAAAATATTAGGGTTCAACTAAACACCCTAATAATGGGTGATTTTAACTACCCCACCATTAACTGGGAAAACTACTCATGTGCCAACTCCTTTGCTCAATGCTTTCTGGAATTCATAAATTCCATTGCCCTGGATCAACTTATCCATACCCCCACCAGGGGCAACAATATCTTAGACCTAGTCATTACCAACATGAGTGACCGGTGTTCCACACCTGAAGTCAACTCCTCGTTGGTCAGATTCCACCACAAGCTAATCACCCTAGATATCCACATCTCACCCCCACCCCCCATTAAGGAAACCATGGTAAAACATTTCCCCAAAGCCAAGTTCATGCTTCTTAAGACAGAAGTGGTGAACTTCATGACACCCATGCAGATGGACAATACAGTTACGACTGCTGAATCCAACACAAGTGCACTTTGTAAGCACTTACACGAGTGCATGGATCATGCTATCCCAAACAGAACCAAGACGCTATCCTCCAAAAAAAGGAAGCCAATCTGGTGGTCCCCTGCCATAAACAAACTCTGCAACAGAAGGAAGAAACTGTTGCAAAAGAGAGTAAAATCCTATGAGTGGAGGAGCTCCCTGGTCAGCCTCAGTAAGAAGTTGAGATCCCTTATAAGAGCCACCAATACTAGCTTCAAAAACAAAATTGCCACTGATTCTAGGGACAACCACAAAGTATTCTATAGCTATGTCAGGAATCTCAATGGCAACACCCAGATCTGCTCTGAGGTACAGCACAATGGCATTAAAATTACAGAACCAACTGATATTGCCAACATCCTGACAGATAGGTTCAGTGTTAACTTTACCCACTCTCACACCTTAAAGAGCCCATATCTATGCAGGAAGAATGCAGAGTCCCTGTAATCACAACTACACAGGTAAAAGCTGCACTCTCTAAAGCCAAAAAAACAGCATTCATGGGACCAGACAACATCCCAGGCTGCGTTTTACATGAATTTCATAACAAACTGGCTCCCCACCTAAGCACCATGTTTAATCATAGCCTCACATCAGGCTTTGTGCCCACTGAATGGCACACAGCAACAGTTATCCCACTCCACAAAGGGGGAGCCACCACTGATCCTGGGAATTATAGCCCAATTAGCCTGATGAGCCTGGTCTGTAAAGCTATGGAACGTATCATCATGGAACTCATAAACAAAAACATTGGTAACCTCCAAACTCTGGACCCCACCCAGTTCAGGTTTGTGAAAGGCAGATCATGCCTCCTGAACCTGATCGACTTCTTTGAGGCAGTCACCAAAGCTATAGACAAGGATAAGGTGGTTCACACAGCCTATCTTGACCTCGCCAAGGCTTTTAACACCATCTCCATTCTGAAATTATAGCTAAACTCACTAAACTAGGTATAAATCCCTACATCACAAGATGAGTTGCCAACTGGCTCACTGACAGAACCCACACTGTAAAAGTTACAGACTCCAAATCTGACTTCAAACCAGTGACAAGTGGAGTACCACAGGGTTCAGGCTTGGGACCTCTCCTGTTTGGTATCTACTTCTCTGAAGTACAGGCTACCAAAGAAGGTCTTTGGCTAATGACATTCACAGATGGCTACAAACTAGGAGCCATAGTCGAGTCCCCAGATGATGTGGACATCCTACAGAAGGGCCTCACTGAGACAGATGCCTGGTTTCAGAGCCATTGCCTCAAGCTCAATGCCAAAAAGTGCATTGTCACCCCTGTTGGTAAAAACTCTGTACCCATGAACTACCACATAAGTGTCAGTCTACTTAACACCGCATGTGTGATAAGAGACCTTGGGAACCAGGTGGACAGTAGTCTCTCCTTTGAGAATCAGATCACCACAGTAGTCAAGAAATCCTTCTACGTGGCACACCTCATCACAAAATGGTTTTCATCCAGGAAAAAAGAGGTCATTGTTCCCCTCTACTCGACACTCATTAAACCCATTATAGAGTACAACGCCCCTTTTGGAATGTACTTCACAAGACATCTGCAGTAGCTGGAAAGGCCACAGAAGTACCTTACAAAGAGGATTACTGGCCTCAAACAGATGTCCTACACTGACCGTCTTAAAAATCTCCAGCTTTACTTTGTAGCATATCACCTACTCTGAGGTGATCTCTGCCTAACATATAAAGCTATGTCAAACCCAGAGCTGTTGGACATCCTACACCTAAAGAAATCCCAATCCCTCTGAGCTACATGCTTTGGGGACCTAAACCACATCACCACAATAAACAGGACATGCTGGAGGGATAGATTCCTGTCCCAGAGACTTCCCATACTCTGGAACAAGCTACCCATCTATGTCAAGCAATGTTCTTCATTAGCACTCTTCAAGAAAAATCATGATGAGTGGATGGGAAACAGGAAATACATCCTGGGGATCACTTCTGTGGCTCTGCTCGACAGAGGCACAGGAAAATAACTTTCTTGGGTGGCGTAAGCCAGGGAACCTTGTTGGCTAGGCTTACTTAGGTCCTTGGGCCAATAGCCTAGTACCTATCTATGAACCTATGGAGTCTGCATGGATGCTTTATATCTTGTTGAATAGCTTCATAAGATTGGTTGATTAGCATGCAATTCATGTTCTTATATAGTAATTAGCATCTCTGGAGCACAGACTAAGATAGGTGCAATCCATTAATAATGTACTCCATTATAAAAAGGTAAATGTGTAGCTATCTAAACTGATGTTGAGGAGAGTTAGTACATTGTTCAACTCACTAAGACAATCATATTTCTTCACAGTATATCTCCACAGAGAAGTATTGCACTCCAGCAGGTATGTTCCCATTTTGTTCCCTACATAATGCATATCCTGGAATGTAGTTAAGAATAAATGTGAAGTAATAGCTTTCACACTTTAATTTGCATGCATTACTTAGAAGTGTAATGATGGCATGGCCTTGTATGCCAAGCCATTTCACAGGTGCACAGCACTGAGAATACCTGAAAAGGGAATGCTGTGTTATAATTATGTACATGTTACATGGACAGGTCCTTTGATAGCACTTTTAGCATTTCAAAGATGTTTTGTTGGCACAATGGGTCCTTAGTCCGTCTTTGCTTGGGGCAAAGAAAGATGAGTTTGTGCTAGGGCAGTCATTAGACTGCACTGTTATTTTAGGTGGGTGAGCATATTTTACATACTTCTATGACACAAACAAGGATATGTTTCTCTTGTTAGTCTCCTTGCTTTGTATCCTCCGTCTTGTAATTTTTTGAAATATGCAGACTCTTTCATGTTTATCCAGGGGGGGAATACTGGCAGCCTTCCTTTACTGCTTTATCTGTAAACAGTTAATTTGTAGTTATACGATCATCATATATCATTATTTTCTCTTGTAGGACACAATATGTCTGCTCATCGTAGGCCCCCATTTACAGATGCAGAGAATAATCTGATAATTGATGCCTTCAGGCAACATGTTTGCTGCTGTGCTGCTGTCCAGGGGTTGGCCAATATGGCTGAGCGTACAGCCCTCTGGGATGAATTAGTGGCCAACATTAACATTGCTGGGTGACACAGTCGCATATATGAGCAGGTGTGTCACAGAGCAACAGACATGGTAACTGCTGCATGTAGGCATGCAGCATGCAGCTGTAGTGGCACACAATCAAGTCACAGATGGAGGCCCTGCTGTAGAACCCCCCTCTCACTGGCACTGAAGAATTCCTGATGAACATTGCCACCCAGGACAGCTCCCTGCAATCCATGGCACAATATGTTCTGGATGTGGGCACAACTCCTGCATCAGAAGAGGAGCTCCAAGGTAAGTTTTGTTAGATGATAATTCTAACACTGTGGCATGGTGCACTAACTTCAGTAATGTATATGTCTGTATCACTTGTTTGTTGGGTGGGTAGATTTAGGATTGCTACATTTATAAGCTTAATTTGAAATTGTCAGCCACATTCTTGTTGAAATTTGAGGAACTGCAGATATAGAGGTGTAAATGAATTACTCCCTGCTTTGCTTATTTCAGGACAGCCAGGAATACAGAGCTGCAGGCCTCCTGGAGAAGTTAAGTCTAGTACATTTATGTCAGTTCTGTAGACAAATTTCAATATATCTTATAATGTGTCCTCTCGGACCTGTTGTATGTATTTCTGTACTGTCTGTAATAGTAACAACAGTGTACATTTGTAGCATATATTGCAGCATAGTAGTGCAGGTATTAATGTATTCCTATGTTTCTCCCTTTTTATCACAGGTGATCATGACATCTGATGTCAGTGTCTCTACAGACACTGATGATGATGGTGGCCAAACTGAGGCACATCTGGGTGAATGCAGAGGCAGAGTCTGGCACAGAGGTTGACATCCACTGACCCCCTTCATTTTCCTCAGACACAGCCAATAGGCCTATGCCCACCCAGTCCACTGAGGCTAGAGATATTGGACAGGTTGACAATAAGGGCATTGATCAGGGAAGTGTGGCTACTGTGGCTACAGTGCCTGTTGACTCTGTTTGTAGCCAAAGTGTTGGCAAAGTGTCACACAGGAAGGCTGATAGTTGTGCTTGGAGGAGGCCTACTGTCACTCCTCCACCTGATGCAGGTGTCTCTTTCCATGTCACTCAACAGGTGTTTAAGGTCATCTTGGAGGAACAGGCGCCTTCTGAAAGGTGCTCCAGACACATCCTCAGGGTTATAGATGTGGCATAGTCTGACATCTGTGACTGCCTCCACCTTTAAGCCAATTCAATGGATCTGTTGAGTGATGAGTTGGATTGAGGAGTGTCTATGATGGAACAAGGGGTTTATATCATAGACAGTGCAGTGTCTGTGATGACACATCTGCTGGGAGGGGGACGTCATTCACCTGGGCATAGGTTAGCCACACCATCTGCTGCTACCTAACGTGGCCATGCTTAATCATGCTCCTGTAGTGGCAGTACTTCCGTTGCAACATCAAGGAGTGTGCTGTCCACACCCAGATGTGGCAGGTCATGGGGTTGTGGTCCTGGGCATTCCCATGAAGGAAGCAGATCCAGGAGACAACAGATGCATTCACTGCAAATGCACTTGGGCGTGGAGCTGCCAGTGCATCTCCTGGCAGAGCCAGGTCTCATGGTCAGGGGTGACAGTGATGAACTGACAACTCTACCATGCTCAGCTCACACCTGTCCAATATACCAAGAAGTTGAGCTAGTACTGAGCATGGCTATGTTCATGCACACTGTCACACATCACTTTCACATGGAAGACCCCTGCAAACACACAAGTAATAATTACATGGTTCAGCCTGCCTGCTTCCCTGTTTTTATTCACACTTGCACTCAACAGCCTTGTTGTCAGCCTAGGCCTTCTGCCCCCCCCCCCAAACATCCTGTGCAAGTGATGATGAATGTGCCATATCCCTGATTTCTCTCTTTTGGATCCAGGGGAAACTAAAACTTTGCACCTGATGCACAGGGTGCTTAGTTACACTATTGCTTAGCATAGCTACATTTGTGTTGTTTAAATGATAATTGTACCTGTGAATTATATTTACCTTGCCAAGTTGTACAGTGGATAGCATCATCATTTCACTACTTTATAGTGTATTCACTTGTAAGGGTTGTGAAGTCAACAACTGTAATGTATCTCATTACTTTCTAACTGTTCTCTTTAATGATTATCCAGTATAAATGTATGGTGGACATCATAAGTCAGGCCATCACAGTCAGATCTCTGGATTGCATGAAAGCACTGTAGTATAATGTCATGAGAATAATATAGTATCATGTTCTCTAGTACATGCAGCTCACCAGAAACATGCATCTGCAGGATACTCCGCAGGGCTTTCTCATCAAGCTAACACAGAGCCTACAAACCATACCATGATGCATGTGTACAGATTAAAACACATGTCACTATAATCTGTCTTATATCACATGATGTGATGTGTGCTTGACATCCAGGCCACTGTCTGATCATGCCCTGGTGATATACATGCATATACAATACTCTGATATAGCCAATGACATCAGCATTCTCTGTTGAGCATAGGGGAAATAACAGAGTCCCACATGCTGATGTAAAATGCTATCTGTAATATCAAGTTACAGTTGATACACACACACACACACACACACACACACACACACACACACACACACACACACACACACACACGCACACACACAGTTGACTGTAGTAAGAATAAACCCACTGTCTAAGTATACAGACTACAAATCACGGAACATAACACATGTACCATGGCACAAGGCTGTTTTGCATTGTGTCCGACAACTCTGTATAGCTGATTACATCAGCAGTGTCTGTTTAGGACAAGATATGTGTCCCACCTGCTGGAGTAAAAATGCTCTCTGTAATATCAAGTTGTTGCTCACTCACACTCCCAGTTGACTACAGTGAGATTAGTACCCCTACCTATCTAAGTGCACAGACTCCAAAACTTAACACATGTGCTACAGCACAAGTCTGACTTAAACTGGAGTGCAGGTGAACTTATGGTAGATGTCATCAGCAGACACTGTGAGAGACAACACCTTGGGAGGCCGGTATGGAATTAATGTGTATGGATGAGCAGCTGTTACAAAAATGACCCCCCATGCCATGACACGGGAGAAGTAACTGCAGTATACCACTTATACTCTGCTGTCTAAAGCCAATTGACTACAGTGAGATTAGAATCCTTACCTAAGGGTGCACACTACAGAAGACAGTACTTTACACATACTCCATGGCACAAATCTGACTTATACAAGAGTACAGGTGAACTTATAGTAGATGACATCAGCAGGCCCTATGAGAGACAACAGCTTGGGAGACGAGCATGGAATGAATGTGTAGGGATTAGCAGCTATCAAACAAATGGCTAGCCATGCCATGGGAGAGGTAACTGAAGGATGTCACTTATACTCTGCTGACTAGAGACACTTGCTGACTAGAGACAGAGACACACACACCCACACACAACTAAAGTGCAACCAGAACCCCTACCTAAATGCACAGACTACAGAACACAGTACGTAATGCACATGCAACAGAATAAGTCTGACTTATACACTAGTGCAGGTAAACTTATAGTAGATGACATCAGCAGGCCCTGTGAGAGGCAACACCTTGGGAGACCAACATGGAATGAATGTGTAAGGATGAGCAGCTATCAAAAATGGCCAGCCATGCCATTGGAGAAGTAACTGCAGGATAGCACTTCTATTCTGTTGACTAGACACACACACACACCACACACACACACACACACACACACACACACACACACACATATATGACTGTGTGTGTGTGTGTGTGTGTGTGTGTATAGACACACACACACACGCGCGCACACACACACACACACACACACACACACACACACACACACACACACACACACACACACAGTCAATTGAAGTGAGAACACAATCCTTACCTATCTAACTGCACAAGCTAAAGAGCACAGCATTTAAGGCATGTATCACATGTAAGGAACAACAGCTTGTGAGGCCTGCATAGGCACATACAGGCATAGCATCATACGAGGCTAATAGGCTAATAGCACTAGCCTGCTTAAAAGCCTAACTGTATAGCAATGCAAGTACCCTTATTGAGCATATTTGGATGTTTGAGTTTAGCAGAGCAAGGTTGGGAGCACTACCAACTTGCACTGTCCATGAGAGAGCACACATTATAAATTACACTTTGTCTTGTGGTTGATATATGTGTGGAAAAAGAATAAGCTGAGACCACAGGGTTGTAATGCTTGTGGGTGTGTGGCCAACACATGGACTGAAATCAGACAGCATTATATATGCAGTTCCATAGCACACTGGGCCATATTTCTCAACCTTTTATAGCATGGAATCTGGACAAAGCCACACATATTGGGTTGAAAAAGGACCAAACATAGGGACACGTTTTACATACTGCTCTTACAAACTTATACAGGTGATAGAATAACATGTTCTGAATTAATGTGAATTGTCTGAAGGGTAGGAGTTTTTAAATTAAAATGTCTGTCACTGTTTTCTGACTTCAATAGTCAAGTATTTTTGAAATATATGCCATAAAACCAACTTTTTATGAGGAGCAGGGAAAAAATGTGATGCAAAAATCAGGACATTCTACAAATATCTAAATAGTTGAAAGGTGTGCATTTGGCAACAGATTTGCACTATGGTTAACTAAGTGAGCATGCATGCAAGAAACAGCTGTTTGCACGTAGGTAAGCAGTGCGCAAACTCGAGCTGCATTGCTAATGTGTGACAGTTACTCCACACTGGGTTTTCGCAATGGCCAAAAACATTTATTGACTATATCTGGTTTATACATCTGTCTGTCTGCTTCCTAGGTGATCTGATTTCAGCAATGCCATGCTTCACGTAAGCCACATAAGCACAGCCAAACCTGCAGTCATTTGTTTGCGCTATGTGGCAGATCACAAAAACAGTGGAAACAAAAAAGAAAAGTAGCAAAACAAATGAAAGGGAGACATATGTGAACTGAAAAGCAAGGTATCACACGCACACTACAAAATGATACTACACATCAGATATTTCTACATAGTTCAGGATTTGAACTCTCACAGCACTGTGAATTCAGAAAACAGGATGGATGCCTTAGCCCTCTTTGCCACACAAACAACTTTGCAGCAAAGAACTGAAGTAATTACTCACACAAACAAATGCATCAGAATGTACACTGCTATGAGTTCTTCAGCTGTGACTTCTACTTCTAACCTTTTTATTATATTTTGAACTAGTGCACTTATTAATCACACAACCTGTTAGGATTATGTTTGCAAATATACAGCTGTGCATTACTTGTCTGTGTTTCTTGGTACTTCATCAGTTATCTGAGCAGTACTGTGAGACATTCAAGTGTGTAAGGCATTCCATATCCTTGGCCTTAAAATGTGTGGGGATATTAACTGGGAGTTATATTGTATGTATTTGCCAGCAAGTGAAGGCTAGGTTGGATGGTACAAACAGTCATATACTGTTCTTGTGGGTGACCATTGCTGAGTTAATGTTATGGCATAAGCAAGGTTACACTGCTTTTGGAAGGGAGCTCATATACTGTTATGTCACAAACAAGCATAGTCTGGGTAAGCAAAGTTGTTACTGCTGTGACACAAACAAGGATATGATGATCTTGTTACTCTCCTTGTTCTGCTTCCTGGTTGTTTGATCTTGGAAAGGGATGTAAAGTCAGACATTGCAATGTGTATCAGTACTGTCTAACTTCTCTCTTTACGGATTTTCCAGTACAAAGGTATGGTGCGAAATAAGTACAAAAGAAAAGAAATCCAGCACCCTGAGCAGTAGTTACTTAAAGTTCCTTGATTAAACCAGACCAGTTTCAGCAATCAGCTTTCTTCAGTGGTTTTGATAACTACACAACCATAGGCCATATTTATTAGTATTTTGAACCAGGCAGTATGACATAATTTCCTGTGTTCATGAAAAAATCACCAAAACATGTAAATATATATGAATAAACCTGAAAAGTACAAAATCAATTAGTATATAGAAAGTATAATAAGAATATTGATACTAAAATATATATCAAAATTGAAATAGTGCTTCAATAAATTTGTAATATAACAACAATCCTGTAGTTCAGTATAACAAATAGAACAAAAACGGTATTGTAACATATAAATGGATTACAGTTATTAGGGGCAATAACCCCTCACAATTTATCATTAAGACCAGGTGGAAATAAACCACCTAGTTTTACAATCCATTTAGTTTCTTTTTGGTTAAGCAATTTGTGCCATCCAGTTTTAAAATTTCTATTACCAGAAATCTTATCATAGGTTCATAGGTTCATAGGTTCATACTAGGCTATCTGCCCTAGGGCATTCATAAGCCTAGCCAGAATGTGTTTGGCTTTCGCCACCCATTTTAAATTTATTTTGCTATGCCCTTTTTCGAGGTTAGTATACTGTGCCTCTGTCTAACAGTGACACAGAAGTGATACCCGGGGTAAACCTATGATCTCCCATCCACTCATCAAGATTCCTCTTGAAGAGAGTCAGTGAGGGACTATGCCTAACCTGGACTGGGATTTTATTCCAGAGTGAAGGGAGCCTCTGGGTTGTGAATCTGTCCCTCCAGCATGTCCTATTTATTTCAGTGCTGAGGTTCAAGTCTTTTGAGCGCGTAGCTCGATGGGATTTGAATTTTCTGAGGTGCAGCATTTCCATTAATTCCGGGTTGGACATGGCTTTATACGTTGGGCACAGATCTCCTCTGAACAGGCAGTATGCCACTGTGTAGAGCTGGAGTTTCTTTAACCGGGCAACATATGGCATCTGCTTGAGCCCTTTGATCTTCTTGGTGAGGTACTTCTGGGGTCTTTCCAGTCGCTGCAGGTGTCTGGTAAGGTACATCCCAAAAGGGGCATTGTACTCAATTATGGGCCTGATGAGGGATGAGTAAAGAGGCACGATGACCTCCCCTGATCTAGATGTGAATCCCTTCATGATTATGGTGGGCTATATAAAATGTTTTTCTAACCACTTTGGCCATGTGGTTGTCAAATGAGAGATTGCTATCAACTTGGGTCCCCAGGTCCCTAATTACTTCTTCTGTACTTAATGGATTACCACCTATGTGGTAATTTGTGGGCACTTTGTTTTTGCCAAAGGGGATGACTATACACTTTTTGGCATTTAGCTTGAGGCCATGGCTCTGGCACCAGTTGTCTGTTTCTATGAGGCCCTTCTGGAGGATGCTTGTGTCGGCTGGAGAGTCGATTATGGCGCCCAGTTTGCAGTCATCTGTGAACTTGGTCAGCCACAGTCCTTATGTGTTGGCCTGTACCTCTGAGAAATATATACCGAACAAGTGAGGTCCCAGGACTGAGCCTTGTGGGACACCACTTGTAACTGGAGTCTGACATGGCTCCAGCAATTCTAACCATGCGGGTTCTGTCCTTGAGCCAGTTTGCAATCCATCTAGTGACATAGGGGTTTATATTTAAGCTGGTGAGCTTATCTATAATCCCTGAGTGGGGTATTGTATGGAAGGCTTTTGCGAGGTCCAGGTAGGCTGTGTGGACCACCTTCCCCTCGTCAATGGCCTTGGTGACTGTTTCAAAGAAATTAACCAGGTTTAAGAGGCAGGATCTGCATTTAACAAAGCCGAACTGGGTAGGATCCAGTGTCTGTAGGTCCCCAATATCTTTATTTATGAGGTCCATGATGATCCTTTCCATAGCTTTGCAGACCAAGCTAGTCAGGCTTATGGGGCGATAGTTTCCAGGATCTGTTGAGGCACCACCTTTATGGAGAGGGACCACTGTTGCTGTACGCCACTCTTTAGGCACATATCCCGTAGTAAGGCTGAGATTGAACAGTAGTTTTATGTTTGGGTTTAGCTCTTCTTGGAGTTCATGTAGGATGCAGCCTGGGACACCGTCTGGTCCCATTGATGCTGTGTTTTTTGTTTTGGAGAGGGCGGCTCTTACCTGAGTATCTGAGATATCAGGGGGGCAGCACTCTGCTGGGATAGATATTTGCCCTTTTGGTGGGGGGGGGGAGTTTGCGCTGAACCTGTCAGCTAGGATGTTGGCAATGTCTGTGGGTTTGGTGTATTTTTTGTCATTTTGGACTAATTCTGAGCATATCTGGGAATTACCACCCAGGTTCCTAACATAACTAAAGAAAGCCTTGTGATTATCCTTAGTGTCCTGTGCAATTTTTCTCTCGAAGCTGGCCTTAGACAATTTTATGAGTGCCCGTAGTTTTTTGCTAATACTGATCAGTGATGCATTCCCTTTTTGGGATTTTGCTCTATCATTTAGTAGCTTCCTCCTTCTATTGTATAGTTTGTTTATGGCTGGGGTCCACCAGACAGGACGTCTGCCTTTGGAGGACTGGGTCTTGGTTTTATTTGGGATCGCATGATCCATACATTCCTGAAGGTGTTCATAGAATGCGTTTATAAAGGATTCTGCGGTCTGGACCATATTTTCCACAGGCCCGGGGGCTTTGAAGGATTCCACCTCGGTTTTGAGGAGAGTGAAATTTGCTTTAGAGAAGTTTTTCACTGTGGTTTTCTGGGCAGGGGGTGGGGTCGGGATGTGAATATCCAGTGAGATTAGTTTATGGTCTGATCTTACCAATGAGGGATACACTTCTGGTCTGGAGCATAGAGTCCCCATGTTGGTGATGATCAGGTCCAGTACATTTTCCCCTCTTGTGGGAGTGGTAACAAGTTGTTCCATAGCATTTGAGTTTATAAATTCTAGGAACCTTTGGGCTAGGGTGTTGGAGCTAGAGTAATGCTCCCAGTCTATGTTTGGGTAGTTGAAGTTTCCCAGTATAATGGTGTTTGGAGAGACCTTCATATTTTCCAGTGTTCTCAGGAAGGCCGAGTGGGGTTCCTGGGTTTGGGAGGGTGGTCTGTAGCAGGCTATAAACTGGAAGGCAGTTTTACCCACTGTTAGTTGCACATGGATAGTCTCTGATGCTTCGTGCTTTGCCACCAACCTGGAGATGTGGGTATCTTTGATGAATGTCAATACTCCCCCTCCTTTTGTGGTTCGGTCCAAGTTTTGGGGCCGAAAAGCATGGTATGAGGTATAACCTGGTAGTGCTGGGGTGGTCTCAGGAGCCCTGAACCAGGTTTCTGTTACTGCACAGATATCAATGTTCTCCATGCTAAAGAGAGTTTCGAGTGCGTGCATCTTGAGGTTTAGACTTCTGGCATTGAGTAGCATTACTCTTAGTTTCTTATCCCTTGTGATACCTATGGAGGTGGGTTTGTCTTTTGAGACTTGCCTAAAAAAGGCACTATGGGGGTAGCAAGAGCCTTTGCCAATATCCGAAAGCCCAGGGGTGACAGGTGCAAGCTGTCCCTAGCAAAGCATCGTGGCTTGTCGAGCATATCATCCCAAGCTGACAGGCATTGGATCCCCTTTGAATGACACCAGTACTTAAGCCAATTGTTGAAATTGATCATCTTGTCTTCATATTGTGGCATCATTCTTGGTGAGGGTAAGATGCTACTCAAGGTCAGGGTCATACCAGCCTGGGCTACATGCTCAGAGAGCTCCTCTATGTCTCTTTTCATGTAGTCCAGGGAGGTACATCTCAGGTCATTCACACCATTTATCAATACTGATAAAAGAAAACTGGGCCATTTTATGTATCAAAGAATGTTTGTACAAAGCATTGGTGGACCTGGCATTCCTTATATCACCCAAATGTTCGGAAATACGAATTCTAAACTGTCTGGATGTTTGTCCAATGTAAAATGCCCTGCATGTACATGTGGCCAAATAAATCACCCAATCTGTGCTACAATTTGCAAAGAAATTTATATTATATACCTTGCCTGTGTACTTGCTTGTGAATTCCTTGGTGGTAAATACATATTTGCAAAAAGAGCAATGACCACAAGGGTGATTGCCAATAAGTTTGTCTCCCAACAAGGTTGTCTAAGTAATAGAGACATCCAATGGTGTAGTTCTTTTGTAATAAGAAAAGTGTGACCTCAGGCTTTTACCTTTATGGTATGAAAACAGACATCTGTTGTCCAACCAGTTTGTCAGATGTGTGTTTGTTGTTAATATATTCCAATGATTATTAATAATATCCATCAATTGATAGGTGTTCCTACCAAAAGTGGTGACTAACCTAGGTGTCTGTACAGAAGAACTAGCAACTTTGGATTTATAACCCAACAAAGTGTCCCTTGATAGATTTTTGGTCATTTGGACTGCAGAGTGAACATCCAATTTATTATAACCTCTCTGTAAGAATCTATTCGAGAGATTATTCTGACAATTCTCAAGGTCCATATCAGATGAACATATTCTCTTAATCCTGATGAATTGTGATTTAGGAATGTTTTTTATAATATGCCTGGGATGTAAGCTAGAGGCATGTAATAAACTGTTGTATTGTGGGAATTTTCTGTGCACAGTGGTACGTAGAGTATTGTCCGGTTCCTTACACAGATGGACATCCAAAAAATCAGTCTGCTGCAGATTATAATTAACTGAAAATTCTATGCCCCATTTGTTACTGTTAAGATATTCAACAAATTCCATAAGGTACTCTGTGCCCCCTTTCCAAACAAGCCAACAATCGTCCAGAAAACGTCTCCAAATGTCGATTTCTGGCATATATAAGTTGCGTAATTCACTATATATAATCTGATCTTCAACATATCCCATAAAGAGATCGGCATATATTGGTGCGAAAGAGGCACCCATCGCCGTACCCTGAATTTGCCAGTAACATTGGTTTTGAAAATAGAGCACATTCTTGGTTAGAACGTGTTCCGCCATGCAGATTAATAGGGTGTTAAATCCTGGGCTGTAAATGTTGATCTTCTGTAGCCAATATTCCAGTGCCATTAGACCAGCCCAATGTGGTATGCTAGTATACAGTGATGTAACATCTAAAGTGCACATAAGCCAATCCGGTTCAAGTTGGGATTCAGAAACAATCTGTAGGAACTCCGTAGTGTCTTGCAATCTGGCCCATACATGTGATAACAAAGGTTTTAAATATTGTGTCAGAAAGACCGATAGTGGTTCAGTAAGTGAACCCATACCTGAAACAATAGGCTTGCCCGGTGGTGTATTTTGGGACTTGTGCATCTTAGGCAATAAATATAGATATTGCTTCACTGGATCTTGATTGGTTAAATGAAATCTAGTTTTAGTACTGATGATACCTTCCTCAACTGCAAGCTGTAAAAATCATCAATTTGTTTCTTAAATTTAGGGGTAGGGTCAATAGGCATATGTAAATAATGCTGAGTGTTGGACACCTGTCTCATTCTCTCAGCCCAGTAATAACTGGAATTCATGACCACAATGGCCCCACCCTTGTCCGCAGGAAGAATGGTAATGTCAGTATTGTTTTTAAGATTCATAAGAGCCTGTTGTTCCTCAACATTTAAGTTATTTCTAAGAGTGTTCCCTGAACCCAACTGATGGTGTAAATCCTTAATATTAGCATTCTGGAATATGGCTACATGTTTGTTCATTGGAGGACAAAATTTGGATGGTAAAAATCTAAATTCAGTGGATCTTTGGGTAGATTCCTGTTGATCAAAAAAGAGTTTGAGGTTTAGTCTTCTACAAAAATCCATGACATCTGATACAAAGATACTTTCATCAACAAAAAAAACAGGAATAAAACCAAGGCCTTTATTTAACAAAAGTTCTTCAATAGGTGTTAATACATAATCAGAGATATTATGCACATTGGAGCAATCTGCATTCATTTGACAATGGACAGAAAGAGTTGTTCTAATGTTTTTATGTTTACGTCCTCCCCTGTGTCTGTGCCTAAAGGGTGATCAGCATTACGTGTTCTTTTGGAAACCGGAGAATCTGAAATATGAGTGGATTCAGTATCCATGGTGGATGATTCCTCACCCAAACTCATACTGGGTGATCTACCCTTTTTTAGTATAGATCTCTGCCTCTTCTTGCGTGTGTAACTAAACCTTTTGGTACCCTCTGCAAACCTAACCCCTTTCTGTAGCTCGAAGGGTTTTCCCCTTTCGTAATCTTCCATATCTCTAGAGAATTTGCATAACTTCTTGTTTTTTAATGTCTTTTCTGAGGTTAAGAGTTCTCTAGATAATCTACTCAGTGATTCCTGAAAGTTTGGTTGATTCTCATATAATTTCAATTCTTCACACATTTTTTGTACATCACAAATATTTGCCTGTATTGTTCTTTCATAATATGATGATAATATGTTGACAAACATCATTGCCGAATCTTGTTGGGCAACGCTCCATTCTCTGATCAATAAATCATCTGGTTTACCTACCAGTGGTTGCAGTTTAGTAATAATGTCTCTTGGGGCAATATTTTGATGCTTATATGCCTTAAATAATCTGGAGTGCCAGATGTTGGTACGTAATGTTTTGACTTTTTTACCAAACTGAGTAAAAAGCATACAACAATCGTCAACTGGATCTGTAGTCCTATTGGCAGTAGATCCATTACTGCATTCAAGTCTAAAGATGTGAATATCATCTTTGTCTGCACACAATCCTTGTATCATATGATTAAGATCCATGACAATAGATTGTGCATATGCTAAGGTCAAATGTGATGTATGAGAAACCAAATTGTAATATGATTATAATATTCAGTATCACTGGTATATAAATCTGAGATATTCAAAACCCAAAAAAAACCTCAAAAAAAGTCCATAGAGAACTTGAGGTCCACTCATTGACTTGTAAGGGGTATGTGGAGTGCAGAGAGACCAAAAAGTGAATCATAAACTTCTTTTAATCCTAATAAGTAAGTGTTGAAAACACAACTGTATATGAAAAACTCAAAAGACTGTATGAATCTGTATACAAAAAGTAATAATGAACCAACCAAAATCGTATACAAAGAATAATTAGTTGGTACCAATAGAAAACTGGTCAAACGTTACCCACAACAGTATAAACAAAGAAGAATAAGGCAATAGTTATCAATTCCAAAAGAACAGAATTAACATTAGTTAAATGCCTCACTTCAATTATGATACTTACATACTGTGTACTTGTATACTATCAAAAATAATTATAAAAAGTGATATATGAACAATGCCTGAATCTGCAGAAAAAATAGAAATAAAGCTAGAAGCAATTAGGTGTACTGAGAATCATACTGATTAGGAACCACCTATGTTATAATATTGTCATGCCCGTTGATAAACAATATATAAATTCCAAGTTGAATGCACTGAAACACTACAGATAAAGTATAACTAATTATACTATCCTGTCCACCTGAGCACACACAGCACAAACTACTGTATTGATGAAATAATAATATAAACCCAAATGATGTTGAATACAATACATACAATGAAAGGCCACAGCCCCTTGCTATCCAGAAATAGTCATAGAACACTAAACATCATCACTTTGTATAATTGTCCAATTGTCCACAAATAAAATCATAGATAGAATCCAAATAATGGTGTATAGCAATTGCTTGATTAATCAACAATGTAAAAAAATAAAATAAAAAAATACTTGAATCCTAACATTTGTGTATTTGCGTTCGTCCAACGACCAAGTGCTGCAACCAATATGTCCACATATAATCCAAAATGTTAGTAATCCAAACAATGGTACGATGTAGGCACCCTTAAAAGTCATATGGAAGTAAAAATCCAATAGATGTTGCGAGGCGAGGTGTACTGAAAAGCATACTAATCATGAACAGCCTATGTTATAATATTGACCTGCCCATTGATAGACAATGTATAAATTCCAAGTTGAATGCACTAAAACACCACAGATAAAGTATAAATTATTATACTATCCTGTTCACCTAAGCACACTCAGCATTACAACATAAACTGCTGTATTGATGAAATTATAATATACACCCAAATAATGTTAAATACAATACGTACAGTATAAGGCCACAGCCCCTTGCTATCCAAAAATGGTCATAGAATGCTAAACATAATCACTTTGTCCAATTGTCCAATTGTCCAGCCACAAAAGAAACTATAAATAAATCCAAATAATGGTATATAACAGTTGCGTGATTAATCAACTATGTAGAGAAAATAAAAAGTACTTGAATCCTGAAATTTGTGTATTTGCGTTCGTCCAACGACCGAGTGCTGCAACCAATATGTCCATATACAATCCAAAACGTTGGTAATCCAAACAATAGTAGGATGTAGGCACCCTAAGACCTTGAAAAGTCATATAGATGTAGAAATACAATTAAGGTAGCGAGGCCCAATATGCAATGGCATCCAAACTCTGCAAAAACGCTGAGTAGTCAGAAAACAGAACCCAATATGGCAAACGAACGCTGGATGTACAAACGCTGCCAAATCCACAACTAAAACAAATAATGATACCCACAGGACCTGTAACAACCAAAAGTTGTTCTGGTAAGGTAAAACGAATTGGGGAGAAGAATCTCCACCACGAATACTAATTCCACTGCCGATTCCACAACGCTACACCCTCAGACACCAACATCCAGCAAACGAAGGCACATAAAGAAAGAACAGGCTAGCAAGTACGGTTGGTGCACAGATAAACCAAACATGTACAAAAGAAAAGAAATCCAGCACCCCGAGCAGTAGTAGCTTAAAGTTCTTTTATTAAACCAGACCGGTTTCAGCAATCAGCTTTCTTCAGTGGTTTTGATAACTACACAACCATAGGCCATATTTATTAGTATTTTGAACTAGGCAGTATGACATCATTTCCTGTGTTCATGAAAAAATCACCAAAACATGTAAATATATATGAATAAACCTGAAAAGTACAAAAATCATTTAGTATATAGAAAGTATAATAAGAATATTGATACTAAAATATATATCAAAATTGAAATAGTGCTTCAATAAATTTGTAATATAACAACAATCCTGTAGTTCAGTATTGTTGTTATATTACAAATTTATTGAAGCATTATTTCAATTTTGATATATATTTTAGTATCAATATTCTTATTATACTGTCTATATACTAATTGATTTTTGTACTTTTCAGGTTTATTCGTATATATTTACATGTTTTGGTGATTTTTTCATGAACACCGGAAATGATGTCATACTGCCTATTTCAAAATACTAATAAATATGGCCTATGGTTGTGTAGTTATCAAAACCACTGAAGAAAGCTGATTGCTGAAACCGGTCTGGTTTAATAAAAGAACTTTAAGCTACTACTGCTCGGGGTGCTGGATTTCTTTTCTTTTGTACATGTTTGGTTTATCCGTGCACCAACTGTACTTGCTAGCCTGTTCTTTCTTTATGGTGCAAAATAAGGCCATGTAGTGAGCATCAGTGTACTTCAGAAGTAGGAATGTGTGAATATTTGAAATTAGAGTCCTAGTACTTACTAATGGACACATATCAGTAAACTAAAGATCTCTCTGCTGTCACATGTTAAAGTACTTTTTGCACAACTCCATGACACTATTTACCTAATTACTGTTCCAACCTACTAAATACAGATATATGCCATAATATCATTCAAAAAACTACATTCTAGTTTCAGGACTTACTTTGCAAATGCAGCAGTGGACACATTTGAGTTCAGGCCTGACTCTGTCTGATACAAGCAGTACACAGCCAGTACATGGGGAGTTACAGGTTGTGTGAGTTGCCTGGCATCAATTTTACTATGTGTATGAGGGAGAGAAAGGTATTAGGCACCTAGGTGGTCAGTGAATGTACTATGCATTGTCTTTTAGTCAAAGCAAGGACAAACTGAGCATACCTTCGTCTGCCTGCAGGCACAGCAGCTGGAGGTTCTCCCTCTGAGCCCTCCTCTATTTGTGGCTGTGGTGACCTAGGCATTGGTGGGGAGATTGTGCCCTTTCCACTAGCTGATCCTGTTGCAGTTCTTTCCAGAAGATCAGATTATGTAGCACAGCACATACTGTGAAGACTTGTGCACGTCTCTGGATAATGCTGCAAGACTCAAACAGATGTATCTAAGCACTGGAACCATGACATCAACAGCCCAAACACATGATGTGTGTGCACTTCTGATGGGTGTTATCATCCACTTTTCCAGTGCCTAGCCAGCATCCCTCAGTAAATGGCCCTGTGGGATACCCCCCCCCCCCCCGTAGCAAACGTCTGATACAGCTGTGATGTGTGCCAGATATGGGAGTCATGATATCTGCCAGGGCTGCCAGCACATACATTCAAGATTATTCTCTAGGCATTGCACATGACTTGGCAGCTAATGGAATGGTATCCCTTGCGGTTCATGTAGATTCGACCCTGCCCACCAGGAGGTCCCTTGATGTGTACATGAGTGTAATTTATGGCACCCAGTACTTCAGGGTAGTGCACTACAGAGTAAAATTGTTGCATATTGCTAATGCTATTCTCAGAACTATGGGGAAAACATATGTGCTCACTGGCATGTATGAACATAGCATCCATTAATTGGTGGAAGATTCTGTATGCTGATGCCTGCGACACACCCATTATGTCTCCAATTGATCTTTGAAAAGTACCTGTAGCTCATATTCTAAGGGCTTATCATGCCTTAGTTTCCACTTGGCTGGGTTTCCCACAATTAGTTCTGGCTCTGAGTTGAGGGTGGCAGAGCTCACAGAGTTCTTGTAAGGCATCCCTGTCCAGCCTGTAGTGCTGTACAATCTCCAGGTGGACCTGAACACTCTTCTTCTTCTTCTCAGCCTCGGCCTATTGTCATCAGCACCAGCAGCATTGATTTCAGCCTCTAGCAAATGCAGATGTAGAATAGCTGCAGCAGCCCCTAGCATTGTGTCAGTTAAAATTTCCTTGTCTCTAGTCCAGGGGTATTGAAGTATTTCAGAAAAACAAGAATGGAGGTTACATGGATGTTTTCTAGCATGTTGAATAGCTGCACTGTGTTGGATTGGTTCATGAAAATGGAATGCACCTGCTTATACTATAATTAGCATCTATTACACACATCTGCTGCTTGCTCATCAGTGCACTAGGAGCACCTCCACACAGCCCCACGCACCCCAATGCAGCTATGCATAAATAATGTAAGTACTGCAAAATTGTAATTACTTTCCTCCATTCCTGTGATATCATGCAAATATTGAGTATAAAAAGGAAAGCTTGCCTACCCCATACTCTAACCCAGAACCTTCTGCACTCTAGCCGTACATATACATGGGGTGCCACAGGACTATTTACATGACAAGCACAACAAAAGCTGCCATTCATTCCTTCTTTTCCTGTGGGTATATTACACACACCATCATGCAAACTAGGACATAAAAAATGTACAAAAACAATTTGAAATGGACATAGAAGAAACATTTTACAACAAAATTATGCAGATGGCACACAACCTGTGATTTTTGCATAGCTTACATGTACTTTCACCCCTCCACAGACTGATCTGTACAACTTTGAAAGTGTAACCTGACACACACCCATGATGGCATCACTCACTGTTGACATCCATTGAAAATGCAAACACCATGGAAATGCCTACACAGAGTAAACATCCCCACAGGGTTACTCTTTCTTGGGATTCAGCAATTCCAATGAGTTTTTACCTGATTTGCATATTCACCATGCTGACAGCCTGGAATCTACATGGTTAGTAACCGTGTCAGTGAAGAAACTGCATGGGAGCACAATGTTGTAAACACAGCAGAGGCTATTACTTTGCCTATATATCTGCTACATTCATGATTTCCAAGCCTGATAAAAAAGAACCAGACAGTGTGAACAATGGTCTTGAAGAGAAGGTAGAAGGATATCAAACCTATAGATTTTTGAAGGGTTGTCAGCAAGGTTCCCAAATCTTCCAATCTGAGTGGGATGTCGTGAATTAAAAGACAAATTTGTGTGGTGTTCCAATCCCAGTTTACATACCTGCTGGTCCTGATTCCAATCCTGCATCATAATGGCTGCTCTTAAAGTATGACTGACTGATAGTGGCAGCCTGTCTGCCCAAATGTAAGTCACTAAAGTTTGCTTTTTTTAATAGCTATTCAGATTAGCTGCTCTTCCAACTAACTGACTTACTTTGGAAGATGATATTTTCTGAGAATGAAGAGGAGTAAGTTAAGCATCATTTTTGTATTTCACATCAGTAGAGCACCCCAGTGAATTTAAAATGAAAGGAAATTGATACAAGGGTCACCTAAGGAGGCATATATCTTTTGTGTAATATGAGGAGGAAGTTTATTTATTTAGCGGGTCTACAAATGCATAACTGGAGGAGGGTACTAACCAGTTGTGATCACATACTTTGAACTGTTAAGTTCTCTGATTGGCTAATTTGACCTATACACAACACTTTACCTGCACAGTAACAGACAGCTTCTCATAAAGTGTTTGTACCACTTGAATGCTAGTATTTTTGACAACCATGTTTTTAAGTAGCTTTATGTGTGAAAATAGTACTTCGGGCATGAGCCATGCATCTGTTATGGCATGTAGTTTCAGTTCTTGCTATGGAAACCATGTATGGAAATATATCTCTCAAATTGTTGGCTGAAGTTGAATGATAGATGGGGGCAAGGAGTCAAAATCAGCGACAAGTTTTAAATATTGCTTCTATAAACTTAGAAAGTTGCTAGCAGAGCAGGTTTTGCATTAGCAAGCATTTTCTGAAGAATACAAAGTCTGAAACTCAAATACTCATCATTATTTAGTGACTGAAATCATCAATGGTTTGCCAGAAAACCACACATTTTACAAGGAACAGGTCAAATAAATATCAGCAAAAATCTGGACATTCTGTAAACTTTTGGACAGTTGAGAGGTATAATCAAGTACATTACAAATTCTCTCCATATTAAAGATAAAAACATTTTTAAAAAGGGGTATGGTACTCCTACATTAGGTAAGAGAAAAGCAAATGTATGCATGGAAGGTATAAAGCTGTTTTCAGAGTAAATGTTGCATTTAATGTTCCCTGCAAATATCTGTAAAAGAGAAAGTACTATACAAATGAAATGCCTATATATATGTGAACATACGTGTATGTGTTTGTGTATGTTTGTGTCTATAGGTATAAAAAGAGAGAGACAGAGCACAAAGATGAAAGATGTGTAGAAAATAATGTTCCCTTTTAAATATAAAACACAAAAAACAAAATAAATAAATAAAAAAATAAAAATGAAGGTTATGAAAAAAAATAATGGGGGGTGTGGCCAAGATGCCAGTCTGATAGCAGCAGAAATCCATAGCTCTGCTTAGATTTTAATATCCTGACAGGAAATATACTTTAATTTTTTAGAAAAATCTAACTAAAAGTATACTAAATGTTAGATTAACATGGACTCTTTATTATTTTCTAAAAATTAATACATAGTCAAGAGAATTTTTTAATTATTCCTGTCAAGAAGTTTTCTACTAGAGATCTCAAGATGAGCAACTCGAAGAACCCACACCAGGAGAGTGCAGTGAAGAAAGAATTACATCTTATAATAACAAACATCCAAGAACTGTCACTAAAAACATGAGCAACGTGAAGAACCCACACCAGGAGAGTGCAGTGAAGAAAGAGCTACATCTTATAATAACAAACATCCAAGAACTGTCACTAAAAACATGAGCAACGTGAAGAACCCACACCAGGAGAGTGCAGTGAAGAAAGAACTACATCTTATAATAACAAACAACCAAGAACTGTCACTAAAACATGAGCAACGTGAAGAACCCACACCAGGAGAGTGCAGTGAAGAAAGAACTACATCTTATAATAACAAACATCCAAGAACTGTCACTAAAAACATGAGCAACGTGAAGAACCCACACCAGGAGAGTGCAGTGAAGAAAGAACTACATCTTATAATAACAAACATCCAAGAACTGTCACTAAAAGCATGAGCAACGTGAAGAACCCACACCAGGAGAGTGCAGTGAAGAAAGAACTACATCTTATAATAACAAACATCCAAGAACTGTCACTAAAAACATGAGCAACGTGAAGAACCCACACCAGGAGAGTGCAGTGAAGAAAGAACTACATCTTATAATAACAAACAACCAAGAACTGTCACTAAAAACATGAGCAACGTGAAGAACCCACACCAGGAGAGTGCAGTGAAGAAAGAACTACATCTTATAATAACAAACATCCAAGAACTGTCACTAAAAACATGAGCAACGTGAAGAACCCACACCAGGAGAGTGCAGTGAAGAAAGAACTACATCTTATAATAACAAACATCCAAGAACTGTCACTAAAAACATGAGCAACGTGAAGAACCCACACCAGGAGAGTGCAGTGAAGAAAGAACTACATCTTATAATAACAAACATCCAAGAACTGTCACTAAAAACATGAGCAACGTGAAGAACCCACACCAGGAGAGTGCAGTGAAGAAAGAACTACATCTTATAATAACAAACATCCAAGAACTGTCACTAAAAACATGAGCAACGTGAAGAACCCACACCAGGAGAGTGCAGTGAAGAAAGAACTACATCTTATAATAACAAACATCCAAGAACTGTCACTAAAACATGAGCAACGTGAAGAACCCACACCTGGAGAGTGCAGTGAAGAAAGAACTACATCTTATAATAACAAACATCCAAGAACTGTCACTAAAACATGAGCAACGTGAAGAACCCACACCAGGAGAGTGCAGTGAAGAAAGAACTACATCTTATAATAACAAACATCCAAGAACTGTCACTAAAAACATGAGCAACGTGAAGAACCCACACCAGGAGAGTGCAGTGAAGAAAGAACTACATCTTATAATAACAAACATCCAAGAACTGTCACTAAAAACATGAGCAACGTGAAGAACCCACACCAGGAGAGTGCAGTGAAGAAAGAACTACATCTTATAATAACAAACATCCAAGAACTGTCACTAAAAACATGAGCAACGTGAAGAACCCACACCAGGAGAGTGCAGTGAAGAAAGAACTACATCTTATAATAACAAACATCCAAGAACTGTCACTAAAAACATGAGCAACGTGAAGAACCCACACCAGGAGAGTGCAGTGAAGAAAGAACTACATCTTATAATAACAAACATCCAAGAACTGTCACTAAAAACATGAGCAACGTGAAGAACCCACACCAGGAGAGTGCAGTGAAGAAAGAACTACATCTTATAATAACAAACATCCAAGAACTGTCACTAAAAACATGAGCAACGTGAAGAACCCACACCAGGAGAGTGCAGTGAAGAAAGAACTACATCTTATAATAACAAACATCCAAGAACTGTCACTAAAAACATGAGCAACGTGAAGAACCCACACCAGGAGAGTGCAGTGAAGAAAGAACTACATCTTATAATAACAAACATCCAAGAACTGTCACTAAAACATGAGCAACGTGAAGAACCCACACCAGGAGAGTGCAGTGAAGAAAGAACTACATCTTATAATAACAAACATCCAAGAACTGTCACTAAAAACATGAGCAACGTGAAGAACCCACACCAGGAGAGTGCAGTGAAGAAAGAACTACATCTTATAATAACAAACATCCAAGAACTGTCACTAAAACATGAGCAACGTGAAGAACCCACACCAGGAGAGTGCAGTGAAGAAAGAACTACATCTTATAATAACAAACATCCAAGAACTGTCACTAAAAACATGAGCAACGTGAAGAACCCACACCAGGAGAGTGCAGTGAAGAAAGAACTACATCTTATAATAACAAACATCCAAGAACTGTCACTAAAAACATGAGCAACGTGAAGAACCCACACCAGGAGAGTGCAGTGAAGAAAGAACTACATCTTATAATAACAAACATCCAAGAACTGTCACTAAAAACATGAGCAACGTGAAGAACCCACACCAGGAGAGTGCAGTGAAGAAAGAACTACATCTTATAATAACAAACATCCAAGAACTGTCACTAAAAACATGAGCAACGTGAAGAACCCACACCAGGAGAGTGCAGTGAAGAAAGAACTACATCTTATAATAACAAACATCCAAGAACTGTCACTAAAAACATGAGCAACGTGAAGAACCCACACCAGGAGAGTGCAGTGAAGAAAGAACTACATCTTATAATAACAAACATCCAAGAACTGTCACTAAAAACATGAGCAACGTGAAGAACCCACACCAGGAGAGTGCAGTGAAGAAAGAACTACATCTTATAATAACAAACATCCAAGAACTGTCACTAAAAACATGAGCAACGTGAAGAACCCACACCAGGAGAGTGCAGTGAAGAAAGAACTACATCTTATAATAACAAACATCCAAGAACTGTCACTAAAAACATGAGCAACGTGAAGAACCCACACCAGGAGAGTGCAGTGAAGAAAGAACTACATCTTATAATAACAAACATCCAAGAACTGTCACTAAAAACATGAGCAACGTGAAGAACCCACACCAGGAGAGTGCAGTGAAGAAAGAACTACATCTTATAATAACAAACATCCAAGAACTGTCACTAAAAACATGAGCAACGTGAAGAACCCACACCAGGAGAGTGCAGTGAAGAAAGAACTACATCTTATAATAACAAACATCCAAGAACTGTCACTAAAAACATGAGCAACGTGAAGAACCCACACCAGGAGAGTGCAGTGAAGAAAGAACTACATCTTATAATAACAAACATCCAAGAACTGTCACTAAAAACATGAGCAACGTGAAGAACCCACACCAGGAGAGTGCAGTGAAGAAAGAACTACATCTTATAATAACAAACATCCAAGAACTGTCACTAAAAACATGAGCAACGTGAAGAACCCACACCAGGAGAGTGCAGTGAAGAAAGAACTACATCTTATAATAACAAACATCCAAGAACTGTCACTAAAAACATGAGCAACGTGAAGAACCCACACCAGGAGAGTGCAGTGAAGAAAGAACTACATCTTATAATAACAAACATCCATGAACTGACACTAAAAACATGAGCAACGAAGAACCCACACCAGGAGAGTGCAGTGAAGAAAGAGCTACATCTTATAATAACAAACATCCAAGAACTGTCATTAAAAACATGAGCAACGTGAAGAACCCACACCAGGAGAGTGCAGTGAAGAAAGAACTACATCTTATAACAACAAACATCCAAGAACTGTCACTAAAAACATGAGCAACGTGAAGAACCCACACCAGGAGAGTGCAGTGAAGAAAGAACTACATCTAATAATAACAAACATCCAAGAACTGTCACTAAAAACATGAGCAACGTGAAGAACCCACACCAGGAGAGTGCAGTGAAGAAAGAACTACATCTTACGATAACAAACATCCAAGAACTGTCACTAAAAACATGAGCAACGTGAAGAACCCACACCAGGAGAGTGCAGTGAAGAAAGAACTACATCTTATAATAACAAACATCCAAGAACTGTCACTAAAAACATGAGCAACGTGAAGAACCCACACCAGGAGAGTGCAGTGAAGAAAGAACTACATCTTATAACAACAAACATCCAAGAACTGTCACTAAAAACATGAGCAACGTGAAGAACCCACACCAGGAGAGTGCAGTGAAGAAAGAACTACATCTTATAATAACAAACATCCAAGAACTGTCACTAAAAACATGAGCAACGTGAAGAACCCACACCAGGAGAGTGCAGTGAAGAAAGAACTACATCTTATAATAACAAACATCCAAGAACTGTCACTAAAAACATGAGCAACGTGAAGAACCCACACCAGGAGAGTGCAGTGAAGAAAGAACTACATCTTATAATAACAAACATCCAAGAACTGTCACTAAAAACATGAGCAACGTGAAGAACCCACACCAGGAGAGTGCAGTGAAGAAAGAACTACATCTTATAATAACAAACATCCAAGAACTGTCACTAAAAACATGAGCAACGTGAAGAACCCACACCAGGAGAGTGCAGTGAAGAAAGAACTACATCTTATAATAACAAACATCCATGAACTGACACTAAAAACATGAGCAACTCGAAGAACCCACACCAGGAGAGTGCAGTGAAGAAAGAGCTACATCTTATAATAACAAACATCCAAGAACTGTCATTAAAAACATGAGCAACGTGAAGAACCCACACCAGGAGAGTGCAGTGAAGAAAGAACTACATCTTATAACAACAAACATCCAAGAACTGTCACTAAAAACATGAGCAACGTGAAGAACCCACACCAGGAGAGTGCAGTGAAGAAAGAACTACATCTAATAATAACAAACATCCAAGAACTGTCACTAAAAACATGAGCAACGTGAAGAACCCACACCAGGAGAGTGCAGTGAAGAAAGAACTACATCTAATAATAACAAACATCCAAGAACTGTCACTAAAAACATGAGCAACGTGAAGAACCCACACCAGGAGAGTGCAGTGAAGAAAGAACTACATCTTATAATAACAAACATCCAAGAACTGACACTAAAAACATGAGCAACGTGAAGAACCCACACCAGGAGAGTGCAGTGAAGAAAGAACTACATCTTATAATAACACACATCCAGGAACTGTCACTAAAAACATGAGCAACGTGAAGAACCCACACCAGGAGAGTGCAGTGAAGAAAGAACTACATCTAATAATAACAAACATCCAAGAACTGTCACTAAAAACATGAGCAACGTGAAGAACCCACACCAGGAGAGTGCAGTGAAGAAAGAACTACATCTTATAATAAGAAACATCCAAGAACTGTCACTAAAACATGAGCAACTCGAAGAACCCACACCAGGAGAGTGCAGTGAAGAAAGAACTACATCTTATAATAACAAACATCCAAGAACTGTCACTAAAAACATGAGCAACGTGAAGAACCCACACCATGAGAGTGCAGTGAAGAAAGAACTACATCTTATAATAACAAACATCCAAGAACTGTCACTAAAAACATGAGCAACGTGAAGAACCCACACCAGGAGAGTGCAGTGAAGAAAGAACTACATCTTATAATAACAAACATCCAAGAACTGTCACTAAAAACATGAGCAACGTGAAGAACCCACACCAGGAGAGTGCAGTGAAGAAAGAACTACATCTTATAATAACAAACATCCAAGAACTGTCACTAAAAACATGAGCAACGTGAAGAACCCACACCAGGAGAGTGCAGTGAAGAAAGAACTACATCTTATAATAACAAACATCCAAGAACTGTCACTAAAAATGGGCAAATTCAAAAACAAAATGGATGTTATCAAACAAGAATGCAGTAAACAACTGGAACTTCTAAATAGAATAATAAAAAAACAATCTGAACAGATTCTTGCTTCAGAGGAAACAATAACTGAGCTAGAGTGACAGAAAATGAACATCAAAATGAATTTCTTCTGAAACAAAACACCTGGCTGATTGAGAAACTGGAAGACCTTGAAAGTAGATCAGGGAGGAATAACATAAGAATATATGGAATTCCTGAGAAAGAAGAAGGTGCTAACATGATTCAGTTCCTCAATAAGTGGTTTCCTTAAGCACTAAACATGCCTGAATCCCTCTGTTTTGGAATTGAGAGGGCTCATCGCACCCTGGCAAATCCAGCTTCATCTCTGAGTTCATCTAACCCCAGGTCTATAATAGTTAGACTTCTTTCCTCGCAAGACCAGGGCTTAGTGCTGAAATCAGCTTGGACTAATTCCCCTATCAAGATGGGTGAAAAAGTTATTCATTTTAACAATGACCACACCTCTACAGTCATATCCAGGAGAAAGGAGTGTGTTCCTCTATTTATGTCCTTGAAAAAATCCAGTATTAAAGCTCAAATTCTTTTTCCTGCAAGAATAAAAATCACCTTGCCAGAAGGAGTGAAGATCTTTGATTCCCTACAAGAAGCAGTAGAATTTATCCAAAAGAAGAAAATACTGTCGGACATAGACGACATGGAATGGTCATCCCAGAGTTTGAAGAGACAGGCAACAAAAAATGAATGGTCTGTGAAGGAAGGAGCAAACAAAACTAGGAAACTAAAGGACAAATGAATAAATTCCTTCTAAGTTTAAATGCTTTGTTTTATGAATCATAATATATTTGATTCTAGAACATCTCTATGCTGTAAAGTAATGTGATTTATTATTAACTTTCTCTTTTCCTTTCTATATCCACTTCTAATTACATATAGTACTAAGTATTTAAATAACATTGTCTCTTTCTCTCTCTTTCTTCTTTCTTTCTATTCTTTTTTTGTTACCAATGTTCCTTTTCTCTCTTTTCCCCATTATAAGTACTTTACATACTTTTCCCTTTTGAATAACTACAAATGATGTATGTCTTCTAATTCTTCAGTAATAGTATAATTTGACTTAATACCAAAGTGCAATTTTTTTAGTGGGTCAGTGGTGGGGTAACAAGGTGATTTTGATTAGTATTTCTAACTAGATGTTTTAGACTCTTTGGATACATTTAAACATTAATACAGTACATTAATGGTGTTTCATAGATCTCTCTCTCTCTCTCTAGATATATATATATATATATATATATATATATATATATATATATATATATATATATATATATATATATATATATATATATATATATATATATATATATATATATATTTTGTATCTTTCAGCTTTTCCCGGTTAGGGGTCGCCACAGCGAAACTCCGGTCTGCTAATGATTAGCGGTAGATTTTACGTACCGAGTTGCCAGCCCTGATGCACAACCTTCAACGAAGGTACGCCCATTCACGCATGTCTCCACACAGAAGACGCTTTAGCTGAGAATCGAACAGGACAATGTCTTACTGTGAGTATATATATATATATATATATATATATATATATATATATATATATATATATATATATATATATATATATATATACATATGTGTGTGTGTGTGTGTGTGTGTGTGTGTGTGGGTAAATGACTGAAATGTTATAATATGATTTCTGATTTGAGGTAGCTGTTGTTACTTCTAAATAGCTGTTTTATATAAAAGGGTTAATTTTTTCATGATGTTCAAGTTTTGTGAGGAAACTGGTGGTCTGTGTCACTGTTCTCATTGTGAAGATTCATGACATGCACTGACAAGATAGTTTGAGTGTTTTTTTTTTTTTTTGCTTTCTGTAAACTCTAAAAGCTTTAAAATCTGAATTTCCCACTGAAAATGCCTTTTTCTTCACTAGAGACAACTTCTGTTGTGTATGAGCCTATTTAGATACTTTTTAACACGTTTATGAAGCTGCAGCTTGAGGAAACAACAGTGATGACATCATTTGACCTTTGAACCTGTAAAATGGTTGTACTTGAATTCTTTTGTCTTGAAATTCTGTTATTCTTCACTAGATACTTTAAATGGTAAATAATTAGTTCTGATAAAAGTGTTTAACTCCTTTGAAAATGCCTATGTTCCCTTATAGATGCATACATTCTGCAGATTCAATGACACTATTAGTAACTAAATGACATCAAGTGAACTAGGAGCTGCATTAGAAAACTCATTACATATATTAACATCAGATGTATGTTATATAACTAAACCTTTAGTAACTAAATAGATGGTTGTGAGGCCCCTTTTTTCCTGTGTCTCTCCCCCCCTTCCTGATGAAAGACATCGATATAGATATTGTTAACACATATGAGTAATATGTGTATAATTGCAAAATATAATAGTTGTGTTGTAATAAAAGTGTTATTATATATATATATATATATATATATATATATATATATATATATATATATATATATATATATATATATTTATATTCAACAGATCCTTGCATGAAAAATGTTAGATAGATGACTGATAAAATGGTTAAATCATCTGATGTTTCTTGAAAAGTCTTGGAAATATTGACAATCTTCTTAACCTTCAGCTTCTAATGTTTATACATACTTTGATTTGATGTGTATTTCTGTCATATCTATGTATTAGAGGTGCTATTATCATATGTGACATATTCATATAGCTTCAGATATATTGGACACTCTCATTCTAATGTATACTTATTGGATTCAGATTTCTTTAGTTGCTTTCATAATGCTTTTATTTTTTGTTTTTATACTATATTCTAAGCAGAGATGAATAATTTGTGTCTTTTGGTATTGGAGTGTTGGTGGATGGACGGTTTAGTTAAATTTTTAACTAAACCAGAAACTTTATGTTCATGTATGTGTTTGTAAATAGTTTTGGGTTTTTGAAAGTAGTGCTTAATACATTTTATGCATCCATGATAAGTACGTTTTCAGTAGATTTCAAGTCAACGCGGAAGAAAGGTCTTTCAGTTAGTAAAAACATGCACATTATAGTCAATGGCTTATAAATGTTTATCATTAAATATTAATGGTTTGAACAATAATGTCAAAAGAGCTGGTTTGCTTAAATATATCAAAATGTATAAAGCTGATTCATGTTTTAAGACTAAGAAGGGGCACTCTTATTCTATGGAAAAATACTTATACTATGCCAAGAATTATAGATACAATTTCAGATAATGATTGGATGCTAAGTATAGTTATTTTAGAAATCAATAGGAAGTATTATACATTGATTAATACATACTGGATACCAGGACTGAGTACTAAATATGTTGACAAATATCTGGACTTGATTACATTAAATGCAAAAGGGGAAATTATAGCAACAGGTGATTTTAACTGCCTATTATCAGGCAATGATACTTCTAAAAATGGTAAAATAAAACTAACATCTCAAGCCAAGAAGTTAAATGACTTTACAAACCAGATGAACCTTAAAGATATACGTGGTCTAAGAGAACATTATTCCTTATTCTATACTCACTATTCATATCGGTTTGGTACACAAACAAACAATGATAAGGGGCTGGATTCACGAAGGCTTGCACAGAGTCTAAGAGTAGAGTAAGACTCCATGCAGCCAACATGTCTTCCTAGCGATCCAGGAACAGCCGGCAGGGGCATGTAAGAGAGCTCCTAAAACTCCCCTTACACGGACAGGGCTAGGATATGCAAATTACCTAATTTGCTGCTGAAAGGCGTGCAAATGAGGTAAAATTGAGATTCAGGAAACCCTAACCTGTCCAAGTAAGAGTAGTGTTATTTGCAGAAATGTACTCCGTTGACAACTGAGTACGTTTCTGCAAATAGCAAAACAGAGCCGTGACAGCTCAAAAAAAAGGATGCATCCAGTTGAGGAAGCATGCCAATGGCCAAAAATATGGGGTGACAGGTGCATGGCGTCCATAGTGAATCTATGTGGCATGTTGAGCATGTAATCCCAGGCTGACAGACACTGGATCCCCTTTGAATGACAACAATATGTTAGGCAACTGTTAAAAGTGATCAGTTTATCTGTATCATATGTGTCATAACATAGTTAAGTAGGGGTTTGAATCCTGCAAATGCTGAGTGTGAATGTGTGTGTGTGAGATTCCCTTTGAGAAGAGTGGCCATTTTGGAGACTATGGAAACACATTAGGAGAGGTGAATACCTCTTTGCCAAGTGTGATGATGTCAGCATTCCACAAATACAGCTTTGGAAAATAATACTCGCAGTAAAGCATATAGCACGCTGTGTTAATGTGAATTTCCCTAGTGTCATAACATAGATAGTGGATTGAATCCTGCAAATGCGGAGTGTGAATGTATGAAATTCCCTTTGAGAGGAGTGGCCTTTTTGGAGACTGTGGAAATACATTAGGAGAGGTGAATACCTCTTTGCTAAGTGTGATGATGTCAGCATCTCACAAATACAGCTTTGGAAAAGAATGCTCCCAGTAAAGTATATAGCCCGTTGTGTTAATGCATATCTCCCTAGTGTCATAACATAGTTAGGTAGGAGTTTGAATCCTGTGAATGTGTGTGTGTAAGATTCCCTTTGAGAGGAGTGGCCTTTTTGGAGACTATGGAAACACATAAGGAAAGGTGAATACCTCTTTGCCAAGTGTGATGATATCAGCATCCCACAAATACAGCTTTGGAAAAGAATACTCCCAGTAAAGCATATAACTCATCCTGTTAATGTGTATCTTCTCTAGTGTCATGACATAATTAGGTAGGGGTTTAAATCCTGCAAATGCTGAGTGTGAATGTGTGTGTGTGTGTGTGTGTGTGTGTGTGTGTGTGTGTGTGTGTGTGTGTGTGTGTGTGTGTGTGTGTGTGAGATTCCCTTTGAGAGAAGTGGCCTTTTTGGAGACTGTGGAAACACATTAGGAGCGGTGAATACCTCTTTGCCAAGTGTGATGATGTCAGCATCCCACAAATACAGCTTTGGAAAAGAATACTCCCAGTAAAGCATATAACTCATCCTGTTAATGTGTATCTTCTCTAGTGTCATGACATAATTAGGTAGGGGTTTAAATCCTGCAAATGCTGAGTGTGAATGTGTGTGTGTGTGTGTGTGTGTGTGTGTGTGTGTGTGTGTGTGTGTGTGTGTGTGTGTGTGTGTATGTGTGTGTGTGTGTGTGTGTGTGAGATTCCCTTTGAGAGAAGTGGCCTTTTTGGAGACTGTGGAAACACATTAGGAGCGGTGAATACCTCTTTGCCAAGTGTGATGATGTCAGCATCCCACAAATACAGCTTTGGAAAAGAATGCTCCTAGTAAAGCATATAGTGCGTTGTGTTAATGCATATCTCCCTAGTGTCATATCATAGTTAGGTAGGGGTCTGAATCCTGCAAATGCTGAGTGTGAATATGTGAGATTCCCTTTGAGAGGAGTGGCCTTTTTGGAGACTGTGGAAACACATTAGGAGAGGTGAATACCTCTTTGCCAAGTGTGATGATGTCAGCATCCCACAAATACAGCTTTGGAAAAGAATACTCCCAGTAAAGCATATAGGACGTCGGGTTAATGTGTATTTCCTTAGTGTCATAACATAGTTAGGTAGGAGTGTGAATGTGTGTGAGATTCACTTTGAGAGGAGTGGCCTTTTTGGAGACTGTGGAAACACATTAGGAAAGGTGAATACCTCTTTTCCAAGTGTGATGATGTCAGCATCCCACAAATACAGCTTTGGAAATGAATACTCCCACTAAAGCATATAGTGCGTCGTGTTAATGCGTATCTCCCTGGTGTCATAACATAGTTAGGTAGGGGTTTGAATATTGTGAATGGGGGTGTGTGTGAGATTCCCTTTGAGAGGAGTGGCCTTTTTGGAGACTGTGAAAACACATTGAAAGAGGTGAATACCCTTTTGGCCGGTTTGATGATGTCAGTATCCCTCAAATACAGCAGTGGAAATAAAAATGACTAATAAAGCATATGGCGCATCATGCTAATGCATATCTGTCTAGTACCATGCCACAGGTAGGTAGGGGTTTGAATCCTGCAATTGCTGAGTGTGTGTGTGTGTGTGTGTGTGTGTGTGTGTGTGTGAGACACTGTTGAGCAATGTGGTGTGGGTTTTGCTTTTACTATTGTATGACATATCAGTAAAACAACAGTATGTGCATTGCACACTGCAGGTATCTGTGTGGCAAATACACATATGTACATGTGACCTAAATTGGTAACTGTGTGGACAAGACATATATGTACATGTGACCTCATTCACGTCATAGGTGTGAAGCCTGCTGTCAACATGACTACATCTGTTATCATTGACAGTTTTTGTTGGTGCTTCTTGGACCGTAGCTCACATATGTATGTTTGTGACAAGTCCAGCCACTGTAGTGAGCTGTACCCTAGGTCATCTGTGTCACACACACACACACAACAGTTGTTATAGAATAGTGTGAGTGTGGGTGTATGCCTGTGGCATATGACAGACATGCCCAAACACAACACAGTCTGACAATAATGGCCATTCATGGTAGGTATACAACAACTCCGTGTATATGCATACAGACACCTTATTGCTTATGTGATGCACTGAGGGACATCAGCATAGCTTTGGGAATGTGGATATAAAAGGACAGATGAAATCACATGTGGCTGTCTGTACACATCGGTACCCCTGCTACATGTTGTGTGCTACTACCAATGTGGTACAATCAGGATACTATGTGTAGCAAATGTGGATGACTATGCTATTGTTGGATCATAGCTTCACAACATGGGTATGTCAACAGGTATGTGTCTGTATGATACCCTTGTGGAGGATAGGTGTCTAATCCGGGGAATGCTTTGTAGGCCACTGTATGCATCACCAGATGTGGATGTACATATTCCTAGTGTGTCTGCTTGTACCTAGGATGGACACATGCCAAACAGGAGTGGTCACGGGAATGTGTGGTGGTCATTACAACTGGTAACTGGTATAGTACAATACTGGAAAGATTCTAATGCTACTGTATATCTTACAGCTGTGTGTCAGTTGTCAAGACATCATGTAACAATTGGTTAAAATCAGGCTGTTGAGGTTATGTACACTACCAGAATGCTAAGCAATATCAGCAGTATCACCCACAGCATAGTGTCATACCATGTCATACACACATGCGTTCCCAAGTTGTGACATATGTGTAGTGACATGCATATTGGACACCAATAGGAAATGTGAAGTATTAACACTGCGTAATACAGGGCATGTCATCCTTCACATGTGCCCACCATGCACATACATGCAAACAGTGCACCTCCACCATGTTCACAAATGTACACCTTGGAATCTGTACAGCACACATCACAAAATGTTACATCCACTCAATGACACATGCTGCCAGTACCACACACATCAGCCAACTGGCACATGTGTGGACAATCCATGTTTGGAATTATCACTAGTGTAAACAATATGGAATTGATAATCACTGCTGTGATGCATCATGCCTGCTCAGATACACCTACAAGGATATCATTACCCATTACTGTTCACAACATGCTAACATTGCTACACTGCTAGTAGGTCACCCTGTGTATCAGCACCATGTTATCCTGTTCCTGCATCAATGTCACAGATGACAGGAGGTGGCACAGTTTCATCATATGCACAGGGTGTGTGATTGTTTTCCAGAGCCCAACAATGACCCATCCAATCAACATGTATGTGTGTGTGTGTGTGTGTGTGTGTGTGTGTGTGTGTGTGTGTGTGTGTGTGTGTGTGTGTGAGACAGACAACAGTACAGTATGGGTCAGTGTTAATGTGATGTGTGTGTGTATGTGTTAGCCCTACATGTTGGTAGTATGTGTGTGTGTCTGTATGCACACAGTACCCCCTTGTGGCTGCCAAATATGGGAGATTGTGGGACAGCCACAGACTGTACCTGCCAGGCTGTACAGATCACTGTCTCCGGCCATGGACACAGTACCTGTGCCTGGCAGGGGTGACACGGACAGTATCGGGTACTAAGCCAGACTGAGTACTATCGTCAGAGGCAGAGGGATGTTGACTGGACCCATGTCCCTGCTGGGACTGGCCAGAGCCACGTGCACGTGGTCGTCTTGGACTGTCTACTGACAGCCCAGCCACAACATTGCTGAGGCTGGTACTGGCACTACGGGAGTGGCTGGCACTTGGGTGTCATCCGCGATGGCTGCCAGCTAAGGATGTTGCTGGCATACATCCACTTTGACGTCTCAGCTTCCTGCACTGTCCTGGCACATGGACATAACATTGCGAAGGACATCTAGTGTTTCCCCCCAACGTCTATCAATGACATTGGTGTAATTGCGGATGGCACCAGCAAGGTCACAGATACTGTCATTGATTGCGGTGTTATGAGCCCTCTGCACCCTTAGTCCCTGCCTGGTGTACCGTTCCATACATGCCTGTGCTTGCATCACAGCCCGGAACATACCTGAGGTTGTGAGACCTGTGTGGGTACACCTGCCAGGGGCATTACGGCCAGCGATGCTCCCACGAGAACCTCTGGACATATGCCTATGTGGTACCATTCTGTGTGTCTGGGCATGGCTGCTGTGTGGGGTTGCATGTGCCATGGATACCACACTTTCCTGGTCAATGCCTACCATATGCTGTTCCTCACCTAAGGCCATTGGTGTTGAGGGTTGTAATGGCAGTACATATGTGTGCATAGATGTGGTTGAAAGCTGTGTACTGTTGATTGGTGGACCACTGACAGACCCTGTCAAACATGCCTGTGCCACTACACATGTATCATCATGGTCACTATTTGTGGCAGTGACCTCAGGTTCCCTGCTGCACCCATCCAACAATACCTTAGCACCTGTGTGAGGGAGACAGGACGCACACTTTACCATCTGTACAGGATGTTCACACACATGCACACATGCACACATGAACACATGCACACATGCACACATGAACACATGCACACATGCACACATGAACACATGAACACATGCACACATGAACACATGCACACATGCACACATGCACACATGCACACTTGAACACATGCACACATGCACACTAATACATTACACATTCAAGTTGACACACACACACCAACAGCAATATGGAACATAGTCGTTAGTGATTGATGGTGGAGTACAGTATTACAAGCCAAAGAGTCCTCTCACACGTGTCAGCATGCAGGATGTGTGTTGCTCAACAGCATGCAGTGCGAGTGTAGAGAGTCCTTGTAGATAACAGTATACATGTCGTTGATGCATGTGTGTTCTTCACTGATTGGCCTCACCCTGGTACACAATGTGTACATGGACACAACACTGCACTGCAAGTATGAAACACTTTCCAATATCCTGTGCACCATCACTCATAGGTATACAAACCATGTCCGGATGCATACAACTGTCAGGTGTCTAACAATGAATGTTATGTATAGTACTGCAGGTACTTTAACTGGATGTAGTGTAGTGCCATGAGCCATCATCAGGCAGCATCATGTGGTCACTCAAGGCCACTGATGCATGTCACACTGGCAACTATCTTGCTGTACCTGACCTGCACCACTTAGGCTACATTTAACAGTTCATAGACAGTCGTTACATGGGCATGTCAGGTGTTCAATAGGGAGCATTGCCTGACATGACTGTGTTGTTTGTTGACTCGTGTCAAACTGCCCCATGATAGGCCTCTACCCCCAGGTATAGTATGTGTGCTGTGTTGATGACATATGGGATACTGGAGTATGACCTTACAGCAGGTGTCTACACACACCATGTGTATCATATTAACACATACTGCATATGACAAAGCGGTGTATGTTGTGTGCATGTGTATTGACTATGCCTATACAATGTCCACTACAGTGTACCCCCAATTCTTTGTGATGCTCTGTGTGTTGCATGTGTATGAGTCGGCTACTGATGTCACTGGGAAGTGCATAGTCACACAGAGAACATGCAGAGCATGCACTATGTGTAGGTGTTTAACATGTGTATATGGCCTGCAACTCTCCTATGACATGCACATGTTATATGCTATATTGACTATAGCCCACTCACCAGCATGGATCTGCTGTCTTGCTATCACACCAGAGGGACCTGCAAGGATATGAGACAGTATGTCAGTGTCAACAACTATGGCATTGCTGCTGTGAGTCTGCAATTATACAGTAGTACATGAGGTGACAGTCACAGGCATATAGATAATGTCCAGAATTATCAGTATTGCATGACAACAGGCTCCACATATTCTGCATACACAGTACACATCTGATTAATGCATATTATAACACTTGAGATAACAGTGGTCTACAGATATGCCATGTTACCTGCACGCTCATTGTCGTTGTGCTGGGTGACTCCGGCCTCCATGATGACACAGGTGTGTTGTACTGGTTGGCCAGGAGCCACCACACTGAGGAGCAGCTCTTCCACTCTGGTGACGGGGGGATGTGTAGCAGCACCACCACCTGTGGCAAGCTGTTGTCTGTGGACATCGGAGGCATGCTGCCGGACATGCCTGATTAAATCACTGCAGTGATGGTGTATCTGCTCATAAGTCCGGTTATGCATGCCTACATCATTCCCCTGATGGACAACATCCTGCCACAGTGCAGTGCAACTGTGCTGGTCCTCACAGGGTCTTGAAAACAGAATATTATAATGTTGGATGAGTGCATCTGTGATAACTTCCTCCTCCTCAGGGGTATAGGCTGGCTTTCTGTTGTGTGCTATAGCCCTGGAAGACAATTAAACAGTAATTGTGAAAAAGCCATGTTACACACTCAACATTCTAATGTACAGACATCAGTGAAATGCCATATATAGCAAACTAGTGGCTGTCAGTAGATACACACTTTTAATAACACATATGACTGCTAAGACCACAACTGCCTGACAGTGCCTGGCACATTCTATATACCAAACCATGTTCTGCACAGCCACAAAGTGAAACCAGTATGTAGGACTATACAACAGTACATGGCACACTGTATGTGACACAATGCAACACCTAGCCACAGGAGGTGCATATGAAGCTAATGCATACAGGCATTTGTCATCCATTTAAATCAATGTACAGTACGGTTATGGTACTAGCAGTACACCACACTACTTGTTGATAGCAAACCCCTCAGTAACATATGTGCACATTCACCACTATAGGTGGCATACTGCTGTACTACACTATACATGTTGCTAGATACGCACCTATATCCTGTGACACACATACCACCAAGGCCATGTTACAGGCATACCCACACACACATCAGACATACCTACAAGACACAAATGTATGGCAACCCAGATTACAGTTACCTGTGTACCATACATTACTGTGTGTCAGCACATACATAACCTCATGCCTGAGGTATGTGATGTGTGAGGACTACATGTAACAAACAAAAGTGTGTTACCAAGCCATGTGGATATAAACCATACTGTGCAGTTGAGGCATACAGCTTCATGTAGTACTACAGTCCATACATGACTTGTATTCACTAGTGTTAACAATCAATAAGCATACATGTACTGCTTTAGCCTACAAAGGCACACTCCATTCGACACCATGGGACTACGCCACAATGTATGCCATACTGCTTTTCCTGCCTGGCAATAGCATACGGACCTTTTGATGGGATTAGAGCTACAACACTACATACCATGGTATACACAGATTCCCACTAGGCTATCACACATATATACATCATTGACACATTCACATACACATTCTCCATCACACACAGTCAACCTGACATAGCATGTGTTGCAACAGGTACATGCGTGTGTGTATTGTGTCCTAGGTAGTTGATAGGCTGTTATCCATAGGGCCTATGGAAGCCTAGACATATGGTACCCTGCACTACAACACACATGTAATGTAGGTTCATGTGCCCCTGTCATGCAGAGCCACAGGGGTGATTACCGGGTTGTGTTTCCTATCTCACATGCAATCATCATGGTTATTGATGGCAACTGCTAATGAGGACCTTCATATGCTGCTGATAGGTAGTTGGTTCCACAGTATGGTATGTGTCTGTGATGATGATGTGCCAGTCGAGCATGTTCTGCTTTTTACATTACAAGGCATTGAACAGTAGAGTGTGTATCTTGTCTGGTGTTCCATCTGTTTACATGGAGCTCGTCCAACACCTGTGGGTTTGCCATAGCTTTGTATGTTAGGCAGGGGTAGCCTCTGGGTAGGCGGTATGCGACACAGTGTAGCTGTGGTTTTGTAAGACAGTCAGCATAGGGCATCTGTTGGAATCCGGTAATACTCTTTGTGAGGTATGTGTCTGGCATCTACTGTTGCTGTGGATGTCTTCTGGGGTACATACCAACTGCGACATTGTACTCTATGATGGGTGTTATGACTGATGAGTGGAGTGGAACCCTGACATCTGTTTCCATGGATGACACATTTACTGACGACATGTGGACTGTACTAGGTTTACATGACTAGTGTGGCATAGTGATCATTATTAGGGATACTACTGTCCACCTGTGTCCCATAGTCTCTTATCACACCTTCGGTGTTGAGTACCCTACCACCTATGTGTTAGTTCATGGGTACAGGGCTTTTAACAACAGGGATGGCAATACATGTACAACATTCAGCTGGAGCGTACATTTCAACATCCACTAGTGTACACATTGATATGCATATCAGCACATATACAGTCCATATTTCATAGTGGGAATATCAATTATGCAAAGGTTGAGGGGATACAGTTATGTAATGATATTGCACAGTCTTGTGCAGAATGCATGAGAGGTGTTCTCAGCCCATATATGTTTAACAGGACCCCATATCTGGAAGACTATATACCTAACAAAGCATACCCATGGCATTTGAACAACACATGTCATATGCCAGCACTGTATGCTGTCTTGTTTGACACACACTACAACCTACATATATATATATATATATATATATATATATATATATATATATATATATATACACATAACAGCCTGCACCAACATATAAATGTCCGCCCTTCACTAACAGTTGCAGTATGTCCCTTGCTCTATGCACATGTTCAGATGCTTATGAATCAGACACACATGTATCTCGATATATGTGTGTGCCATACAGACACAAGGTCCACACTGTTGTAAGTCCATACACCTCACAAATGACCTGTTGGGCCTTGCTACAACATGGACAGTTGTCACATGTGTGCATACAGTAATAGTACAAGGGTATACATAGCTGCAAATGATACATTACTATGCTAGCCTACTACAGCGGTTGCCAATGCTAAGCTACACATTATGTGACTGTCATGCATGTCTTACTCTGTGACATCCAAGTTTATCTAGGTGTTTGCAATACTCCCCCAAACTGCCATTAAATGCAGTACTGTACAGACCATAGATAACATGTTCAGATGTCTGACATGTACTGCTGAGCTACAAATGTCACACTTATGTTCCACTGCACACAGCTACCCAACAATTTCTCCATGGCAATAATTATGCATGGCATCAGTGCATACATACCTACTGCTGCCACATATGCATGTATCAGAGGATCTATAGTACTAACCATAACCATCTACTACCTGCCAGTAACTACAAACTGTTACTTACCTGTATGTCCCTTCCTGGTCCATCTGTCTATGTTTTTTTTTTTGGTACAGAAACGTACTGTTTTTTTTTTTTTTTTTTTTTTGCTTGGGGTTGTTCACTATGTGGAACTTGCAATGTAATGATTGCATGTGGGGATAGCAAGTACTATCTGCTTTTATAGGTATCTGCACATGTGCATGTGATGCCCTCTGCACCAATTGTTGCCCAGCATTTGGTAAATGCATACAGCCTGCTGAGTGGTAATTGCAGTACTCACTGTCATAGCAACCCAATGCTATAAATTGCTAAGGTATGTAGGTGTAGCCCTTTCAGATTTCCAGAGTGGGGCCCATGCTTGTTTGCTGTGGACACTGTTGTGTAAGTCAGAAGGTTGGTATACGTCTTATAAATGAAGCTAGAGGTGTAGACAGTTATGTACATGTTGTACTCAGACCTGACTCTTGCCACTTCCAATACTGAGCTATCAGTGTAGAGTTTTACTCACCACTACAAATGCTTACACAACATTTATGTGACTATACTGGGAATATTAATGTACTGACTTCTGCAGGGTTTATGTTTTTTACTGTTGACATTAGCACAGGGTTCGCAGGACAACTGGACAATTCCTGAACTGAGTATGCCTACCTACACACTTGGTAGACCCTAAACGCACAAGTATCTTTTAATTGGGGGGGATGCTTACACACTGAGAGCATTATGCATTAATGTGCGAATATTATCTTACTGGACTTGCAGGATTGGTGTGTACCTTTGGGTTTATCAGGGCAGGTTGTCTGTCTGCATAGTTCCCACCTGTGAACCTACACAGATTGTAGACAGAGGTTACACTGTCATTCTTTGTCTGTGCAACTCACAGGTGTTTTCAGCACTGTCACAATGGCATTGTTACAGTCAGTTGCTAGCAGTACATGGCTACATCCATTGGTATTTCTGTGTTGTACTCCTACATAAGGGTATGCTTGGGGAGGTCCTAACAAAGCTATTTGCAGAGTGTGTAACAGCAGTATAGCCTATATGCCTGTGTGTTTGGGACTCTGCCAGGCCTATGGAACAGTCAGATACATCTTTGCATGGTGTCAGGGATAGGTAGGTGAAAGTGAGGTACACCTTGCACATAATAGGGACAGTAGGTGTATACTTCAGTGAAGCAGTGTATATGGATTAATACTCCTTTCATGACATACAAGCAGTGTCTACTGTTATTATTACCAGTAGTCATTGTGTAATAGCCCACCTTTCTGACTGACATCAGTACTTTTCTGAGGGATTCTGAAGGACACAGCTAAAATATGTTTCACAATCAGGGACATCCCTGGATAGTTCACTGAGTTAGAAAGTATGGCCTCTGCCCTACTCAGATGGGTGTTGTAAAGTGCCTCTGTAACATTATTTTCTGCTTGACTGGCTGCTTTTCACATCACACTCATGTAATGCAATCCCACAACAATTGCTGGTAAAGATCCACAGAACAGGCTTTGTGTTATGGCCTTCCTATTTTCCTTTACATTCACTCATTGTAATGCATGATATATTTTTTGCAGCACCAAGTTATTGCATATCTGTTGTGGCTTAGTGGTATTTCATGCAATCTTATGTGTCCAAGGTCTGGGGTTTGAGACTGACACAGGTGTTTTATTTTGCTGCTAAGGAGAACGAGGGCCCTGGCATAGAGTGACTAAGGCACTTTTAAGCAGTTGTAAGTGGGTTTGCGCAATGCTTAGCGATGCTTAGCTAAGCGTACACATGCGCACACTCGCTTAAACCCACTTACTACTGCTTAAAAGTGCTTACTCCTGCTAACCCCGCGCTAATTTCTTTGAAAGAAAAAAAAATGGGGAGATAGGAAAGTGGTGAAAAAGGGGTCACAAAGAGGGGAAGACAGTAGGTACACAAGCTCGGAATGTGCAGGAAGGGTGTAGGGAAGGTCCATAGCTGCCCATTTCTTTAACAGCAACAGCTGTGCATATGTAGCAAATTTGGAGTGATATTTGAAACCTTCCACCCCTGAGAGAGGGGTGAGGACAACAAAGTTTGTTGTACTGCCAATTATAATCAGTTTACATGTCCAGTGGACATGTGTGCAAAATGGGCAGCTATGTATGGGGCGTGATTTTTTTGCGGGTACAGATTGCCCTTTTTTTTTTCAGGGGAGAGTGGAAAGTGAGGTAGAGGAAGTAGGTATATTTGGGGAGGTAGGTTGGGTAGGTAAACAGACAAGGCAAACAAGATGCATACAGGGGCGGAGTATGACACATGGGTTGGTGGGTGAACACAATTGACGGGGACGGATGTTTGGAAATTGCAAGCCCATGAGCCCACAGATGGTAACAGTGGGACTGAGATCCCCACCCATGGGCAGTCACCACTGGACCTTCACAGACCCGAGGGTCGCTGTGCTGGGGCTGCGTAGGAGGGGCAGGCACACCCACGAGTCACGCCACTCTCGCCTTGAGCTGGCGTAGGGGATCAGCGACTAAACGCTGGATCTCCCTATGCACCACAACCTGGACCCTTTGCAGGATGACAGGAGGCCCTTATCCGCCCACGCTTGCAGGGGGGGCAAGCCCCATCTCCTGCAGTGCTTCCACCTGAAGGTGGCACATGACCAACTGATGAGGGTGGCCCGGGCTGGGCACCAGACCTGCTGGTGCCAGGTGCATCTGCCAGCTGAGGAGGGACAGATGGGTCCGCTGGGACTGGCCTTCCCATACATTCTGTGATTAGGTGTGTTTAATTACAACATAGACAACAGCATTCCAAGTTAGTTGTAACAGCATGCAGTAATATTCCCATTAACCCAACACACCAGGGTTACAACAGTTGAACAGCAAGCATACATGCATGTATTGAATGACAGTGGACATTACAACAGCATGCAGGGATGATTGGTTGCAACAGGCCACCAAGATTGCGGTGTTTTAACAGGGGACATGCATCAAAGTAAATGCAGATTTTATATAACAATAGGACATATGTCCCAACAAATTTTATGAGATTAGACATACCCATTGAGGTGTGGAATTGCATTGTTTATGCACATGGAGTAGGGTGTAAAAAGAAACCTCCATTAACATCTTATTAGTACTTTAACTGTACACTACATTCCTATTGACTGCAGGTGTATATCCCCTACATGTAATATTACACTAGGCAACATGCATTTCATTGCGTTATGTGTTTGGCTACTCCATTATATATCTGACCTATATCTGACATAGTAACTGTCCAAGATGCAGATGTTACTGCTACATACTTGTATTTTATTTACTTGTTTATGTATCTGCACATCTGGATGTGTTCACGGTACTTTTTCACTTGATTTTCTACACAATCCTACTTTTCAGGTAGAACACTAACATTTCTGGGGAACACCTTGACAGGCTACTTGTGTGCCAGATTTACCTATGCATGTCAGCCATTTAACAACTGTTGAGGACTGTTACATACTTCACAGCTACTGGCACTTCTTTCATCCACTTTATATGGGACTGCACTACTGGGGGTTGTCAGCAGTTAATACAACAGTAACATTTCTTCAATGCAAGGGTACAACAACATTTCTGAGTAACTGGCACATACACACTGTAAGTATTATACCTTTCTTATTTACATTAAAACTCTTTTCTTCATGCTCTCTCCTTTATTTGACATTACACTGCATACAGTAGACCTATTCAGGACATATTATACCTTTATTGATAGGTTACAAGACTGTTTTTCAGGCTCACTCACTTATTTTCTATGACAGTGCGTGCAGAGATAGTATTCCAGACATGTTTTTGCTTTATTCATGGGTTACTACACTCTATTCCTGGCTATCTGACTTATGATATGTAACAGTACATGCAGAGGATTTATTCAGGAAATGAATGTTTTATGCTTCACAGCTACTGCCACTTCCTTCATCCACTTCCTATGGGACTGCACAACTGTGGGTTGACAGCACCTAATACAACAGTACTATTTATTTATTGCAAGGGTACAACAACTTCTCAAAGTAAGTGACACAGACACACTCCAAGTTTTATACCTTTATTAATTACATTGAACACTCTTTTCTACAGGCTCTCTCCTTTACTTGATATTACAGTACATACGTAAGACATATTCAGGACATATTATACCTTTCTTGATAGGTTACAACACTTTTTTTCAGGCCTGCTCACTGATATGTTATGACAGTACATGCAGAGATAGTATTCCAGACTTATTTTACCTTGATTGGTGGGTTAGTACACTCTATTTCTGGCTCACTGACATTTGTTATATAAGAGTACATGCAGAGGATTTATTCAGGACATTTTATTGCTGTATTATTGGGCTAAAACACTTTTGTCATGCTCACTCACATACATCATGTAACAATACATGCTGAATATTTACTAATCTGCCTGGTGGTGCAGCCTTAGCAGCCTATCTGCATAGGCTTGCTGATTCATAGCACGAGCACCTGCAGCTGTGGAGTTAATGAAGGGATATTGAAACATACCTATCCATTATTTAGACTATATTAGCTTGTCTTACATACTGCATTCCATGGCTACCTACTTAGTAGTGGGGCATCATGCATATGACGGGCCTCCTGGATCCACTGGCTCAGAAGGTCCTGCTTCCTTCTCTTCAGGTCTGCATGGTGGTGACGGACCTGCTCACCAGTCCGAGGGATGCCTGTGGCACTGGTGAGTTCATGAGCCAACCAGTTCCAAGCCTCTGCCTTATACGCCGTTCCTTGGAACTGGCCCTGCAGGAGTCAAGTCTCATGCCGATGGACTAGGAGCCAAACCATGTATCTTGACTCCTCGATGCCCCAGCGTTGCGCTCTAAAGTGTGTACCCTCTCCAGCACCAGACACTCTAACTGCAGATGGGAGCTACAATCAGTTATGGCGAGTATTCCCACCTATGCAGCTTAAATATGCCACATTTCTCGCACTTTTCTGTGATTGGCCATTTTTGAATATTCTCGGCTGACTGCAGACCTGCTTAGCAATGGTTAATCTAACATTTATTACTATATATATGTTAACAGTGGATACTAATCCTAAGCTGTCATGGCTTAGTGGTTCAGTACTTTGATTATGGTGCACAGTGTCCTGGGTTCAAACCTTATCATTGCTTTTTATTTTACTACTGTCCAGACAGGTAAGGGGGCATGGCTGTGTTTAAGCAACTTTGTACTACCTTGCTCCACGTTGCCCGACAGTGTGCTGGTTGGCACAGTGCGCACCTCCGTGCAAACTGATTGCACTGGGTAAAGCATTTTTTAGCTATGGGCAACTACATTACATTGGGTAAAGCGTGATTTAGCTATAAGAAACTACATTGCGCTGGGTAAAGTGCGATTTAGCTATGGGCAACTATATTGCGCTGGGTTAAGCATTGCTTAACTGCAGGCAATTATATGTCAGGTTCCTTTATAAATATACATTTTGTTCACTGATACACCATTTCAATGCTTTTTAGTAAAAGTTTAATCATATAGGTCAGGAATTATTTCATATACTAATTTGGAACATAAAATAGGAAGGGGCATGGTGGGACTCGAACCGTGAATGCCTCTTCTTTGTGCAAACGCTCTACCACTACACTATTATTATTTGGTGTAGTTAGCATAAACATTCCTTATTACGCTCTTCCATGTCTAGATTGCTAACTGCAGCTAAGCAATGGGCAAACCTGTGCACACACGTGCAAATACAGGCAGCTATATTGGGAATTAGAAAAAAAAACTATGTTTTAGTTTTTATAACTGTGCTGGGGGTTTATAATGTCAGGGAGTGTGGTGTTGGGTACATGGACATTTGAGCGGACGCACTCTTGTGTGTTGACATTTTGCATTTCACACACTTGCAGGGGTGTAGACCTTTACACTGCTCGGCAGTCAGACACGCCCCCCGCTTGCCTGCACGGTCCGTGTTAGACTTGGGGTTGAGTCAGCGTGCCCTCATGAATATTCATGGCAAGCTGATGTCATAACGTTCGACTGCAGCCTCCGAGTAAGACTTATTTAGTCTTACACGGAGGATTCGTGAATCCGGGGGAAGGTCTTTGTAGCAAATAATATATACTCTAAAACAAGTGACTTATCTATAATGACTTGTCCACTTTTGGACCATAATGCTATAAACTTTACATTAACTATGCATACGGATAACTTAAGATTTCTACAGAGAATTCCTGCTTACATAACTAAGTTAAAAGACTTTAGGGAATAGATAATGAAAGGAATAAACATGTTTATGGAAACAAATGATAATGGTGAAGTGACTGATACTATACTATGGGACACCTAAAGTTATATATATGGTAGAATAAAATCTTGGTACCTTAAAAAAAGGAGAGTGGGACAAAGAACTTTTAGACTTACAAAAAACATAGACATGATAAAATTGGATGCAAAATCAAATAACAAAGTAGCACATAATGAAATTACTAAGTTAAATCAAAAATACTTAGAAGTTCTGAATCATAAGGTAGCCATAAACCTGGAAAAATTGAAATTACAATATTATGCTGTAAATCCCAAATATCAGCATAAAATAGTGTTAAGATCCAAAAAAATAAACAATCAAAATCGTATTAATGAGATTAAATATAAAAGTGATGGTTCAGTTAAAAATACATCTAACTTAATGGGCATATTAGAAGTGTTCAAAAACTACTATAAAGATATATATATAATAACGGGTCTACTTCATAACACGGACAGACCATTTGATCCACATTCAGTTGGTCGACAGCTCATTTGGTCGACAACCAGTATTCAAGGCAAAAACCTGGGATTTGCCCCCCTTCCCAATGTTGTGCGACCCTGGAGTTGATATATATATATATATATAGTTGGGAGGGTGTTAAGTGCCTTGAATACTGGTTGTCGACCAAATGAGCTGTCGACCAACTGAATGTCGATCAAATGGTCTGTCGATCTTATGAAGTAGACCCATAATAACACACCACTTTTGGAGACAAATAATGTAATAAATACTTTTATTCAAGAAAATATAACTACTTAGGTGTTAATGCAACAAAATAACATATTAAATAAACAAATAACACTAACAAAAGTGAAAGAGCAAATAAAAAATGTAAAAGATAATAAAGTTCCAGGACTGAATGGAATAATTCCTGAACTGTATAAGATGTTTCCTGAATATATAATAAAGAAAACGATGAGTGCCTTTACTATGGTTAAGCAAAAATGTATAACACCCCCATTGTGGAAATAGTCAATTATCTCCCCCATATTAAAACAAGGTAAGGACCCCAAATCACTGATTATAAAATTTCCATGACAATATTAGCTAATAGGATAAAGAAAATATTACCTAATCTAACACATAATGATTGGGCAGGGTTCATTCTTCATAGAAAAGTGCAAGATAACATTATTAAATTACTATCATTAATAGACATAGCATGCAAATGCAAAAAAAAAACAACTATTATCAGCCTAGACATAGAAAAGTCTTTTGATTCTATTAGTTGGTTTATCTACAAAGAATTCTGATTGGTTTTGAATTCTCCTCAGATTTTGTCAACTTATTAATGAAAATTTATAGTGGGGCACAGGCATATGTGAAAATTGGATCATATCTATCCTCACCACTAGAAATCCTCAAGGGAACTAGACAAGGTTGTCCTTTGTCACCATTATTGTTTCCACTTTTTGCTACGTATATCAGAAATAAGAAAAATATAAAAGGCTTTCAAATTAATAAGGACTATTGTCCTAAGATGCAGTTATTTGCTGATGATATGTTGTTAACATTGGGTGATATTGATGGTTCTTTGCATGATGTTATAAATACCTTAAGCAAGTTTGAAAGAATTTCAGGGCTTACATTTAATCATAATAAACCCAAAACATTACTAATTAACAAAAAGATCAACAAAAACCTAATAGAGAATAGCCTGCTTAATTGGAAGAATGATGTATTAGAATATTTGGGTGTCAGTATAAAGAGTCTATTAAATTAAACTTTTGGAGACAAAGCCAGAGAGGCGAGATTGCATTAGTTTGGACATGTGCTGAGGAGGGATCCTGGGTATATTGGGAAAAGGATGCAAAGGATGAAGCTGCCAGGTAAGAGGAAAATAGGAAGCCCTAAGATAAGGTTTATGGATGTGGTGAGAGAGGATATGCAGGTGGTTGGTGTGACAGACCAAGATGCAGAGGACAGGAAGAAATGGAAACTGATGATCCACTGTGGTGACCCCTAATGGGAACAGCAGAAAGAAAATGAAGTGAACTAATCAAAAGATGGAATAAAATGTTCTTCACAATGGAGGATGGGCTCTCTTTAATTAAAATGACAGTTTTACTTAAAATCTTGTTTTATATACAGTCATTGATACTACCCACTCCCAAAAAACTTATTTAAAAATTAGATTCCATGCTACTTAAATTTTTGTGGTTCCCCTTAAAACCTAGGATTGCATATAAATAGCACATTATAGCTTGGAACAGTAATGGGATAGCATTCCCTAACATAGACCTTTATTCCAAATCAGTTATAATTAATGCAATATTACTTTGGATCACACCTACCTATATATCTGGCTGGAAAACAATACATGAGATTCATATAACTGATGTCAGAACTAGAGAAAATCAGTTTAAGGAACAATATAGAATAAGTAGAGTTCATTGGCTTTTACATGAATTTTGTTTATTTAATAAAAAGTTTGATCATTTTTCTTATGGCATTAATCTAATATTTAATAGCTTTAAAATATAATTGAGTGTAATTACAACATTAAGCATTTTTTAGTTCTTATATTCCCTATAGCATACTCCCCTGATTGCCTAGATTCTTTCAACATCAATGCGATGCAAAAATTAAAGGAAAATAACTTGATATTCTGGCATCAGTTTATTGAAAATAAGAATATTAAACCACTAAACTCTCTTTTATGTAGTTTTGATAATAGTCAAGACAGTTGGTTATTTATACACTCATTACGGTAGTTTATAGAAAACAAAATGAGAGTATCAATCAACCTAGAGACTGAATCTATACCTAGTTTGAGTCAGCTTTTTATTAGGTGTCTTGATAATCAAAACTTAAGTATCTCATCTATCTATAAGATGATAAGAGAAGACACTCTAAAGTTTGACTCAGATTTTTGAAATTACATTGTAAAGATTAATGGAGAACAAATATCTGATGAATCCAAAAAAATGTTATTGAATTCTACGTATGGTACCTCTTCTTCATTATATTGGAGAGTTTATACATGGAAATTTATGAATAGGAGTTTCTATACTCCACATAAAGTAAATCTTATACTCAAAAACAGTGAAAGTAAATGTTGGAAATATGATTAATTACTAGAGGCCAACTGGGTTCACATGTTCATTGAATGTAGAAATGTTGTTCAATACTGGAAAGACTTCAGATATTTTGTAAATGTGTTATGGTCTGATAACTGTCATATTTCTAACTCACTAATCCTATTCAATGTTCCTATACCTAATGTAATACCTAAATATCAGATTCAGTTACTCTGGTCAATTCTTGCAAATGCCAGAAAAGTTATTACTTTGAACTGGAAAAGTAAACAGGATTTGATGTTTAAAGATTTTATTAATTTAGCAAAAGCTGTTTGTAAAAAAAGAACTGCAAACCATTTGTTACAGAACTCATAACATTACTCATAAAAAATAGCATGGCAAAAATTGGGAAACCTTTTGAACAAATACTGATAACTTCTCATGAATAAAGTGATTGTTTATCATGGATGAATGCAAATATTGTAAATAGTTTATTGTTTTATTGTATTTGTTATATGTACATTTGCGTATGTTTATAATGAAAATAAAATAAAAATGTTTTTGGAAAAAAAGAAAAATAATGGTATTTTTGTGAGTCAAGAAACTAGTGGTTTAGTGGGTAGGTGGACAGTGTAGTAAACTAATTGGAGCAAAAAGAAGAGGTAAGTACATAAGAGATGAATGTAGCAGCAAAATAGAAAAACAAAATATAAGAACATGAAAAGTCTCAAGATCAGAGAAATCCAGCATAATTAAAGCAGTGTTATATTAGCAAATGAAACTAGATAAAACCTGGAACTACTGAGGCTCTGTTTATAAGGCACTTCATTTTGTTATATAGCTTGTAAAGTGTAGAAGTACAGGAAGGATACAGTCTGGGTATAACCTGTAAAACTGCAACACTGAATTTCTAGTAAAAAATAAGGACTCCAGTGTTTACATTAGCATTTGTTGCAAATGAACTTTATAATAATGGATTGGGTTTTAGTTTAAAATGTCCACTTGATGGGTCCACAGTGAATAACTGTATCTTCTTTAATGCAAGATTATTTAAACCCAAAGCATCTATGACCCTGTGAAGTATACAATGAGTGATTTTACTGCTGAAAATCTTGGTTCTCACCTCATTATTGTTAGCTGTTTGGACATGTCCTAAAAACCTGTTTAATTTGTAGCCAGTAAATAAACAGTCTAGCATTTATATATCAGAATTAATTTGAATGACAGAGGGATTTCATATGTTTTTTTTTTAGGTAGGCAGCTGTTGGCATGTGCTAACCAAACTATATTCATATATTTATTAATATATGCCAGGATTCACACTTAGAACTTAAAGTTATGTAAGTGTGCTAATCTATTTTTTATGTCATATTGATTATATGTCATACTTGAACACATACCTTAAGTTCAGAATAGCTGACACAGCATAACTTCCAAATAGCTAACACAATGTTTGCTGATTCTCTCTGAAGCTGGGATGACATTGGTGCCAGACTTCATTTTATATTTCTGTGTAAATTTAATGTAATCATGAAAGTATGATGAAAGAAGCTGCAGGATATCCTCATTATTTCTATCCAATAACAATTTCTAAAAGCAGTCCAAACTGAAAGTCTTAAATGGCATGCAGTGTACAATTGCCAAGCTATCATTCAAAGGTGAAAACACAATGTCATTATTGTACAGTCCCTGTACTACACAAAAAGAAGACCAGTGGGGAGTAGATCATAAGGAAGTTCTAAAAAAATCAAATTCTTTCTCTGCCATGCACTTCCAAAATGCAATATAAAATTCTTTACTGAGAGCATTATTGGCTAGAATTGTATAAATCTATTGTGATAACTCCATCAAGTATTTTTATTAGCACTATGAGACTCAGAGATATAGATAAGACTGCCTAAAGTAATGTAATTAACCATGTCAGTCAGAAATAAAATATCATATAGTGGTTGAAACTGAAACATTCCCTTCCTGATGTTTAATAAACCTTATAAATTAAAGACCAGAAAGAAATTAGTAGGAGATGAGTGACAGTCACTATTAACCTTCAAATATGTCAATAATTTCAATAGATGGAATACTCGGCTTCTTAATTGTGTTTTGGGAATAATAAAGTTATGCCTAAGTCACTCTAAAGATCATTTTATCATCAAGCATCCTGTTTCACAAACTGTTGTTGCTATAAATAATATGACTTTATGAGAACTTATGTCCAAAGCATCCTCTATTCTCATTTGTAAATGGAGCTATTTTTTTGTTTTGTTAAATAAGTAATTGCCCCTTGCTGCCCAGTCTAACCAATCAGTTTCATAGACAGAATAAGTTGCTGCAACAAACAAAATCAGAAATTCAACATGGCCCTAATAGTAATGCTCTGACCCACATTTTGCGTAAAGCACTTTTGGGCTTAACCTTATAAATCCTATTTTATTAGTAATTAACACCAGGAATATATTGCAAAATGTCAACCTGATATCCTTAGGTAAGTTAACTGCACCATCCAAAGGAAAAGCAGCACATGCATATAACACAATATTCCATCATGCCTTAAATGTCAGCTGCACATTACATGAGTGGCAGACACCATTGCTCATGGGTACCATGCATGTTTTCTCTAAATATGTTGCTAACCTGGTGGGCCCAATTCAAAAAAAGAGGTATATAACACTGCAGCAATTAATTTACAATGAGAATAAGCCTTTTGGAATACTGGTGTAAACCTCTTAATAGAATGCCTTATACTGAAGTAAGTCACTTAATAAGGGACAGTCTTTTGGAATGAGGGCAGCTTACATTGGAGTAAGACACGTACACTGAAAGCATCTCTTTTGGAATGTGACTCATTGTCCAACTCCACTATCCAATCAATAAAGTGCAAGTAAAATACTAATCAAATCTGGAATGTTGTGAGTAGATTCAAAAGCAGGAAAAGGAAGTAGTGAGCCAAAGAGCACAGTGCTGAGGAAAGATAGTGCACATGTCAGACACTTCTCTTACTGAGAAACTCTTAGAGGCAGCTGTAGGAGGTTTATGCTATTATGCATTAACAAAAGCACAATGTATCACCCTTACATGAATGATATCATAACTAAATAAACTGCTGACATTTATTTATATTCACAAAGCACCGGCACTACAGAAAAATGAGATAATAAGAATGAAAGAATGTAAAAGGTCACATACATCAGATAAAGCCCAGTTCATATTTCATCTCTCACTGAGATACTACTCAATGATAGCATGGCATGATTTTCATGGGACAGTTAATACCTATCCTCATACTCTGTGCCACCTCCATTCATTAATGTTAGGTACATTAACTTCCATTAGCTTTCTTTATATGGTTTATCATCATATATTGTTATTGTCCTCCACTGAAACATCTTCATTCCATCTAAATACTTACTGCATGAAGTCTTCCTGATAGAGGATCTCATATCCTACATGTAGAGAATTGCAATAACTTTCTGAATATGACAAAATAAATAATTAGACTCATGATCACTGTCACAGAGAAGTGTTCTTCATGAAGTAAGGGAGTAGGGACTGATGCCATGGCATTTGTCCTGCAATGCTCTTGGGGAGCAAAGTCATAAGGGCTGGCATCAGAGTACCCATACCTCTCAATTTCTAAGGGCAGGAAATCTGAACAAAGCCATAAATAATGGGGGTATAAAGACCCAAAAATAGGGATATGTTTTAAATATTGCTCTTATAAATTTGGATAGCTGATAGAATAACAGGTTTTGCATTAACTTGACTTTTCAGAAGGGTACAAAGTCGGAAACTCGGCTGTTTGTCATTATTTCCTGACTTCAATCTTCAATGAGTTTCCAGAAAACCAAAACTTTCATGAGGGATAGGCCAAAAATATAAGGCAAAAATCTGAACATTCTGCAAAAATTTGGACAGTTGAGAGGTATGGGAACATTTGTACAGCACACCCTAATACTGGGTGATTTCAATTACCCAAACATAAACTGGGAGAACTACTCAAGTACTAACTCCCTTGCCCAATGCTTCCTAGAATTTATAAACTCAAACACCCTAGATCAACTGGTCAACACCCCCCCAGAGGGATCAACATATTGGACCTGGTCATCACCAACATGGGCAATCGATGTTCCACACCGGAGGTCAATCCCTCACTGGTTTGATCAGACCATAGACTAATCACTCTGGATATCCACATTCCCCCCCACCCCCAATCAAGGAAACCATCATGAAAACCTTTTCAAAAGCAAACTTCACGTTACTTAAGACTGAGGTGGAAAGGTTCACAGCCCCCATGTTAAAGGACAATGCTGTCCAAGCTGCTGAAACCTTTACAAAGGCACTCTAAGAACATCTGCAGGAATGCATGGATTGTGCTATCCCAAGTAAAACCAAGATTTACTCCTCCAAGAAAAGGAAACCAGTCTGGTGGACCCCTGCCATAAACAAGCTATACAACAGAAGGAGGAAACTAGTACAGAAAAGAGTATAATCCCCCAGGGCTCAGTCCTAGGACCCCTCCTGTTCGGTATATACTTCTCAGAGGTACAGGCAAGCATAAGAGGACTATGGTTAACCAAGTTCGCAGAGAACTGCAAACTAGAGGCCATAATTGATTCTCCGGCTTATACAGACACCCACCAGATGGGTCTCACTGAGACGGATACCTGGTGTCAAAATCATGGCCTCAAGCTAAATGCCAAAAAGGGCATAGTCATCCCCTTTGGAAAAATCAAAGTACCCGTGAACTACAACATAGGTGGTAGCCCCCTACATACAGAAAATGTAATAAGGGATCTGGGGACCCAAGTAGATAGAAATCTCTTCTTTGATAATCATATTGCCAAGGTGGTTAGAAAATCCTTCTACGTGGCCCATCTAATCACAAAAGGGTTCGCATCTAGAACAAAAGAGGTTATTGTGCCTCTCTACTCATCACTCATTAGACCCATCATAGAATACAATGCCTCATTTGGGATGTACCTTAGAAGACACCTGCAACAGCTGGAAATACCACAAAAGTACCTCACCAAGAGGATTACTAACCTCAAACAGATGCCTTATGCAGCCCGACTCAAGAAACTCCAGTTGTACGCGGTTGCATACAGCTTACTCAGAGGTGATCTCTGCCTGACATACAAAGCCATGTCCAACCCAGAATTGATGGACATGCTCCACCTAAAAAAAAACAAATCCTGGAGAGCCACATGCTCTAGCAATATAAACCTCACCACAAAGATAAATAGGACATGCTGGAGGGATAGATTCCTGTCCAAGAGACTCCCCATGCTTTGGAGCAGGATTCCAATATACATCAGGCAGAGCCCCTCACTAACACACTTCAAGAGAAACCTTGACGGGTGGATGGGAAACAGAAAATTTATCCCGGGGATCACTGCAATGGCTCTGCTGGACAGTGGTGCAGGGAATTAATCTAAGGGGGTGGCAAAAGCCAACACATTCTGGCTAGGCTTATAAATGCCCTCAGTCAGATAGCCTAGTACTTACCTATGAACCTATGAACATTAAGGATACAGTCTAAATTCCTGAAATACAACTTAGAGGAAAACATCACCCAGATGAGGTGGGCCAAAGAAGGTGACTGATGCTGAAATGCAAGCATGATGGGTCAAATATAGTCAAAGTGCAGGCTATAAGCATAAGCACTGCGTATAACAGAATAGTTTCTGAAATGTGATAGCGTTTATAAAGAATGAGAATGATATTTAGCTGGACAATGAACAGTCCTTTGGTTGAAACAGCAATTGTTATGGTCATCACCTGAAGGTGGTGGTGGGAGTTCAAGTAGAGATAGGATGTACTATTTAACAAAGGGAGTGAGGGAAGCTTAAAGCAGATTTCCTTTGAAAGTAGTATCTTAGGACGATGTATTAGGCTTTAAAATAGAGTACAACAGCATAAAATGCATGCTAAAGCTTAAAGTGTCTAAAGAATGAAGTAGGGTAGATGAGGCCTTACCCAAATGATGCAGCCTGATTTATTAAATGCCAAAGGCCTATTGTATTATCACTTACATATCAGTAAGATATCTTATCATATTTCTGGGGGGGGGGGTTTGTCTTTATTTTTGTAAATTTCCCACTTTAATTAAACATCAAGTTATCTTACAAGGGCAAATATCTTTAATTTTTATCCTATGCAGATGTTTTTGCATCAGTATCTAGGTTCATTTAAGCTTCATCCCCGATGCTTTTAATAGATTGAAGAAAATAATCAACTTTTATATCATTTTAAATGTTAACATCCATGTTTCTTCCCTGAACCATTCAAATCTTCATCCTGATGACATGCTATAGCAATGACTGTGCAGTTAATGTCTAGAGTGTCTATATTATATTGGCAAGGGACTGTGAAGGTAAATAATGATATATCTGTTTTTATAACTGACAAGAATTGTGCAGCTAATGAGTACTATAGCAGTTTTCGAAAAGCAATTTAGAATATATTCATATTTTAGAATGCTTATTTACAAAGTATTTCGGTATTCTAGGAACATATTATTTAGCTGCATAGCTGTAGATTGCACATAAATTCACATTTATTTTTCTAGTGTATTTTCATCTAATGCATTCATTTTTTGGCTCATTTAATACACATTTCCACTGGTAAAGATGTAATAAAATGTAAAAATGATAACTGATTTTAATATCCACTTCATTACTTTCTGTAAGGGAGTAGTTTACAACCCTGTAGTTTTTTTCCAGGGCATATCAGTCTGGAGAAAAATGTAGTTTATTTTCACTAGTTTTGAACATTTTAAAATACATTTACTTTGGAAAAAGAAGGAGTATGGAGTGATATAGTGAGCCTTTATTTATAAAAGAGGTAGAGAGTTAAAAGTTGCATAGTATAGTACAGTGGTGCAGCAGTTAGTACTGTCACCTCACAGCAAGAGGTTCTCTGGTTCGATTCTTCGCTGGAGTACCTTCTGTATGTCCTTCCTGCATTCATGTGAGTTTCTTCTGGGTGCTCTGGTTTCCTCCCTCATTCCAAAGGCCAGCGTCTGGAACATTTCTTCCCCAGCCTCTGTTGAAAATGGGGTTTGTCTCTGTCCCTAGTTGGACTTTTCTGGTAAACAAATGTTAAATCAATAAATATCCCATGCCATTCATTCATTTTCTAATGTGTGTGTGTTAATGTAAATGAGTATGCGTGTGTGTGTGTGTGTGTGTGTGTGTGTGTGTGTGTGTGTGTGTGTGTGTGTGTGTGTGTGTGCATGTGTGCATATGCACGTGTATGTAAATGTGTGGGGGGCACATGAGTCTATGAGTCCATGCATACGTGTGAACTTTTTATAAAAAAAGCTAAATTTTCACTGAAATTGTTCTCTGATCCGGGACTAATATTTCATTTTATTTTTCATTAAAATATATGCACCACTTGATAGTATTTCTAAGTAGTATTTTTGTGCTTATGATTCTCTTTTTCATTTATCCTTTTATTTGTTTTTGGGGTATCACAGGCATCAACCTTTAGAATATTACATCAGTTTTGATTGCTTTATCAAGGTGGGTATTTTGTCTAGAAATGGAATCATTTATACTTGATTTAAGGATTTACCCTGATGCTAATGTCAGCCATGCATCCAATAAACTAAAAGAATACATAAGGCTGAAAGTAACATGGACCCATTTACACATGTATTCATAACTGCTTTGCTTACTAACTTCGTCAGCTTAACAAAATACTGTGAAAAGTGGCATTTAACATTTATAAGCAAAGTTAAATAACAGAAAACCATAAACAATGACAGTTCAGACTAATATGACTACCAGAGTACTGTAAGCTTCCTAATTTTGCAGTATTCTATGCTTTTATATACAATTCAATTTAAACCAGGCATGTTGGCAACACTAAATTTATGCTGCAACAAAATTTCCACTATTTCTAAAAGTACATTCCATTATCAGAATTTACCTGTCTTGCATGCTTTGATAGTGCACTAACAATCTTTTTTTCTTAATGACTTAACATGCCCAAAATCTGAACTCTGAGGCTTCAAGATATCATAACAATATAAAATGATGCACTAAGCCCAGTGTGACACAAATATATTTTTCATTTGTCCATAACATAAAGCAATGGCTGGATTCATTAACAGCTGCACTAAGATCTGTTATCATGTAGGCAGTATGGTTTGCCACGCACACTATAGCTCACTATTTGGTATTCATTTAAAGGCTCCACACATAGTGTAGAGCCTCAAAATAATGGGAAATTGTCCGAATATGCTAATTAAATCATAAAGAGCTGAATTACATGCTGTTTAACCAATCCAACATGGCCGACCTATTCAGGAAGCTATGAAGTAATTGTGTAAACAAAGTGCCCACTTTTTCTCTGAACTCCAAAACCCTTTGGAATACAGGCATGACAATACTAAGAAAACAAATGTTAGGGGTTGCTGATGCTATCATTATCCCATATGTGCAACAAGCTTTATATTTAGGCCACGTTTGACTTATCATGGACTGCATGATACATAAATTGCAAAGCAATATAGGATGGAAAGGGAAACACTAGAGGAACTATGCAACTTATGCTGCCCCCACCTCAGATCCCAGGAAAATTGTGGAGAACCCATCCCAGTGGAAACAAAGATTCACACATATGGCATACCTGTGAGCTGTACACATGATTTGCTAGGGATGACTTTCTACAAGGGCATGTAGTGGAGGATACAGGTTATGCACTGGAGCCCTTGCTCATGGCACCCATGAAAAATCCATACAACCCCACTGAACATGGATCCAATGAGGCCCATGCTAAAAGTATGAATATTATAGAACTTGTATTTGAATTGCTCGTATCAAGGTATGGGTGTCTACACAAATCAGGAGGCTCCCTGCAATATGACCCCGCCACCTTCACCCAAATACTCACACTCTGTGCCATGTTACACAACACAATTCACAGGAAACAGCTTCAACAAGGATAGCAAGGAGCAAGACCACAGTTTCAAGAACCACGGACAGGGTCGGCAGCAGATACAGATGAGAGAACCACAGACAGGGTCAGCAGCAGATACAGATGAGAGAACCACAGACAGGGTCAGCAGCAGATACAGATGAGAGAACCACAGACAGGGTCAGCAGCAGATACAGATGAGAGAACCACAGACAGGGTCAGCAGCAGATACAGATGAGAGAACCACAGACAGGGTCAGCAGCAGATACAGATGAGAGAACCACAGACAAGGTCAGCAGCAGATACAGATGAGAGAACCACAGACAGGGTCAGCAGCAGATACAGATGAGAGAACCACAGACAGGGTCAGCAGCAGATACAGATGAGAGAACCACAGACAAGGTCAGCAGCAGATACAGATGAGAGAACCACAGACAGGGTCAGCAGCAGATACAGATAAGAGAACCACAGACAGGGTCAGCAGCAGATACAGATGAGAGAACCACAGACAAGGTCAGCAGCAGATGCAGATGAGAGAACCACAGACAGGGTCAGCAGCAGATACAGATGAGAGAACCACAGACAGGGTCAGCAGCAGATACAGATGAGAGAACCACAGACAAGGTCAGCAGCAGATACAGATGAGAGAACCACAGACAGGGTCAGCAGCAGATACAGATGAGAGAACCACTAGCTGCAGATGGTGCTGGCAAAAGGAGGCTTCCACAGTACACCCTGTTTCTGGATAAGAGGCAAAGGACAGCACACACACACACACACACACACACACACACACACACACACACACACACACACACACACACACACACACATACTACTTAGGTCAAAGCCTAAGATCCCATGCACATACAAATATGAAAACCAGTGCCTGTCATACTCTATAACCGTTACTTACCATGTAATGGCTGTGTTCTGATAGCATCAGAGTCAAACCCCAAGGACATAAATTATATGTGCAGTAATGACAAGGTAAGTGTGGAATCTGTAAGGAAAAAATATATATATGACTGAGTACTGTCTTATGGAAATATGTATATGCCCCTAAGTAGAGTTTTGTCTGATGTGTACAGTTATATCAATAACAGCTTATATAATTGATGTTTGTAATATACAGTTATGTATTCTCCCAATACCGTGCATCAAGCATTTCAGTCAACCACTGTATGTAGGCAATGGAAAATGTCATTTGCACAAGTATAGCAATAAGCAAGACTGAAATGCCTACTGCTTCAACTGCATTACTTACAATAGTAACTGAAACACAATGAGGTTCAACAATTATCTAACCAATCATTCAAAACTGAGTAGGAACAAGAAATAAAACCCTTTTCTTCAGCAATACATATTCATAAAACCAAATTTGTGAGTAAACAAGCATTAGTGATCTGCTCTGTACATCAGACATATATGCAACCTTAAGTCACAAAGAGATGTGCAAACTGCAGGGGAAACTCATCATCATTTGCACAGGGTGGTTGTGGTGGATGGTGGCAGGAGGACCTCTTCATCACCACCATCATCATCAGAGGTTACTAATACTCTGATATCAAGTGGTAAGAGATCCACACTCATCACCACCATCACCAGAGGTTACTGATACTCTGACATCAAGTGGTAAGAGTTCCACACTCATCACCACCATCATCATCAGAGGTTACTGATACTCTGACATCAAGTGGTAAGAGTTCCACACTCATCACCACCATCATCAGAGGTTACTGATACTCTGACATCAAGTGGTAAGAGTTCCACACTGCCAGTATCAGGATCACCTATGATAAGCAATAAACACAACAAAGAGAGAGATAGGGAATGAAACTGATCAAACCTTTGTTATACAAAAAGGTATGTTAAAGTATAATAAATGCTAAAGCAATACAAATATTTGTCTCAAGTTAAACCTAAATCTACTTTATATATACTAATAACAATAAAAAGGTGTGCTTGCCATTTGCAGGTGTTCTTCCAGGCTACAATCCATATGTCCCTGTATGTAAGGAAGGGAGAGAAAAGCTGATAAGTTACACAATGCAAATGAACAAGAAACAAAGAACAATCACCTTTGCATCTGCATATTAAGAATTATTACAGAAAAAATCTACTGACCAGTTGAATCCCTCCTAAACATCCTCCTCTATCTCTCTTGTACTATGTCATCTAAGACCTTAATGCTGGCTCTAGATTTATCAGATATATAAGATATACACATATACAAATGTCTAGAATGACAGTTAAATTATTTTTATTTTGCATAGTTGGATGTTCATCTTGAGACATTCTAGGTATGTCATTCACATTAGCACCAACAGCACATCTTCTGTGTGAACCCTCTACTGAGCTGTCTGAATCTACGACAATAGACAGGAACGCCTCTGTTTCAGTCATTGGTGATTTGATTGCATTGCCACCTGTTCATGGGCAATTGCAGCTGCCCTATGGCAGGTAGAAGTGATCATATCACTTGCCCTGTGCTGTATCTGGGAGTACGTTCTTCCATGCCCTCTGACAGCATTAATGTCTTTGATCACCTTGCTGCCATATCCTGTCCTGGGCAGATTTGTAAGCACTACCTCTCTATAAGAGAAAAATCCATGGCAACTTGTGGGGTAGAGATGTTTTGGACACCATAGCCCTGTATGAGATGAAACAGAAAGCAGACACAAAAAGACATTTATAATACACAAACAGGATGAATGTGAACTCAATTAGATATGCATCCATCATGCACACAACAATTGAAAATGTAATGCTCCCTATGACTACATACAAGTTAAGACAGACCCCTACAAAATTAATAAAATTGACAATTCTAACAGTTTTGTAATGCAAGCAACAGTTGTGTAGCTATATAATACATCACAGCATTAACAATGTTAATTCATAATGTACAAGTAGAAGTGGAAAAAACTTTTGCATTGGTATCTCCACTGGTGTGGAGGGCAGGCAGGTAGATATCATAACCTTAAAACATTCCTTATACTGCTACATTCCTCTGAAATAACTGTTCAAGTACTCAGAAAAAGAAATCTACACAATTATGTCAGGAAGCATTTTTTACAAACCTTTGTAATGCAGACAAAGAACTGATATACATGGGCTATGCCAACAGTAAATGATAAAGGAAATGCAGACCGTTAAACCAATGACTGTACTGGGCAATGTGATCCATCATTAATATTAAACTAAAAGCATTCTGTAAAAAAATAGCAACACATACACCTGGTTAAGAAAGCAGCTATATAGCAGTATCCAGCTCTCTAGATCTAAACTGTCTACCCACTATGATATAACTTCCTTTGCTACACTATTACCTTTATATATTGCAGATTCATCCCAATGAGTACGGTGAGCATTCACATGAGGAGTTAAATGATTAGCATTCCTAAATACTACATCTGCACTAAGTGCAGGGATGGTAAGCATGGTGTAGGGACTTATATGATGCCCACACCTTCGCACTTCAGGGATGAGCATTGAGAAGTGTTACCTACTAATGGCTTGCAGATGTCTATGATTATCCTAACTGCAGTAACAATCAGTGTTTCACAGTCTCCCCTCGTTGATGTACTCTTACTGTGGGTGTATCAGGGAGAAGAGACTTACCAAAAATCTGAAAGTACATTGACTGAGTGAGGACAGTAACATTCCTAACATTCAAATGCTGTTTTTATAACCACAGTTCCTGTATCTTACTAACAGATGTTGTGCATATTCAAGGATGTACATTACTCACTGATACAGATGCCATATGCAATAAAAATGAGATAACACTGCTCCTAGGAAACCATAGATAAGGGAATTAGGCACCCTAAATAAAGAGAGAAATAAAGCTACAGTGCTTGCACTCTTTGTTTAACATTGTGTAGGGTATATGGGTATCCAAACTGTTGCCAATTTCCCACTCATCCAGACATGCACTGGCAAATGAGAAAAGGCAACTTTCAGAAATTATTTTAATTGCTTTCTCAATGTGACTTAATACAATGCCACATCTTGAGTACATCTAATATATTTTTCTTCTTGGTAATATATGTATATGGCTGTGTCAGATATGGTAAATAATCTCAAATGAGTGTTCTTATTACCCTGGTTTGATGTTTCAAATCCATACGTTGCTGTTGCAAAGTGTGCCCTTATTGGATTTCTTTTTGTTTGTCTTTTGCATGTTGTTCGGCATTGGACCCCATTGACTGGCAATGGTTAGTAACAGTGAATGGCAGTTCACTTCCTAAGGTAAAAACTGACAAATTTAATTTGGAATGCATCATTAATGTAATTGAGATGAACACTGGTGTGCTTTCCTCAGCACACTGGACAGTAATATGTGAAAAAATTCCAGCTGTCAGCTACCTATCTCTGTGGTATAAGATGTAAATGACGTGCACTTAGAGAAACAGTACAGGTGATGCAGAGTTCAAAACCTGCTTATACATCATTTTACTGAGGGAGACCATAATAAATATTTACATTCATTTTGGTGTTAAAATGTCTTATGGTGGGGAAGTCGAGTAACCTCAGTATTGCTAAGGAAATATGATATGGAGGAGGTGAAATCTGAAACTTTATTAAGTTGTTATAACACAAAGAAGTAATATGGCATGCAAAGAACTGTCTTACATATGATGGATTACATCAGCATGCCACTCAAGTAGCAATCCTGACAGACAAATATGTAATTTGAAATTATCTCATTATTAATTGTGCATGCTGTGTCAAGAATTCTGCTTTTGCATGTCCCCTTTGCCATTAACTTGGCATTACCTAAAGTCCTGATATTGTGAGGCAGAAATTATAGTTTTGATGTGGCAAGGAAATGTTAAAAGGCTGAATGCATCAGTGTAATGCAACACTGCTCATTGCTAGATATATACTTTGATTCAGTTAATTTAGCTTTTAATTGTTATCCAAAATGTTTTTTGTAAATTATGTTTTTTTTTATTATTGCTTTATGTGGCAATGTGCAATCAAGTTTCATGGCTTAAGGAAAAAAGTGAAAACTTTAATTTGGTTTGCCTTCAGAAGTGCAAATAGGCCTTGTGTCAGTGTGTAGCCATCAGAATCCTGGATAGTAATGACTGCAGAGAATGTACCTGACAGATGCCCAACTCTGTGGCACAAGATGTAAATGAAGTGAGCTTAGAGTAAGAGAACACTGGCACTTATTCCTTGAAGAAGCAGACGCAGTATGTGAAAGGTGTACTTACATAATGACACTGAAGGCTAAAGTATTGCATACAAGTGCACATCAGGTTATCAAAACCACACACACAACATCCAGCTCAAATAGCACACAACATACATGTAGACTAATATATGCTAAGCCACTTAAAAGCAATCTTCCTAAATAACAAAGATCACCTAGACCGCACATTGTCTAAGCTATGCCTCAGCAGGCCCAAAGGCACCCAGAAGAAACAACACCTAACACTGCACATAGTGACGCTGTCAGTAGAATTCCAAACACTAAGCCTCTAAGTCAAGCAAACACACTCCCAGGATTATCGTCATAGGGAACTCCATTGTAAGATATACTGATGCCCCTCTAACCAGTCTGAATAAAAGGAAGATAATTGTTAGTTGCTTATCTAGAGCCAGGCTTTGCCAAATCACACATGCACTAAATTCATTACATCACAGGTTCCAGTATAATTAATTCATAGTCCTTATACAAGTAAATGACATGAGAGGTACCTCCTTGGACTATATGAAGAGATATATTATGGAACTTCCAGACTATCTGTCTCAGGCTGATATGAGCCTTACACTGAGCAACATATTACCATTACTGAGGATGATGCCACAATGCGAGCAAAAAGTAATTGATTTCATCAACTGTCTGTCTTTCTGGTGTCATTCTAAGGAAATCAAATATGTGTCTGCTTGGGAGGACATGTTTAACATAATGGTTAAGGTCTTCACCTCACAAACACAAGTTACAGAGTTTGATTTTTACTTCAGGTTATTAGTTAGGCTTTACATGGTCCTTCATGGCAGTTAGCATAGTATTCACCTATGAAACCACATTGCTTTGCCAAGGATGGACTGCATCTTTCTCCTCAAGGCTTTCAAATCCTGGCTAAAATGTTATCTACCCCTATAGTGACTTTTATAGGCTATGCGTAATTGACAAACCTACAGACATAGCAAAATCAGCTCACCTTAACATCAATGTGTTACTGCTCAATGCCAAGAGCCTAAATACAATTTTTCACTTTCTCCAAGCCCTCTTCACACTTGAGAATATTGACATTTGCAGTTACCAAGACATGGTATAAAGTAGCAGAGAGTATCCCATTGGCGCATGGTTTTAGCATCTTCTACACTTTTAGATCAGACAAGGGTTAAAGATGGAGGTGTCTCAATATATCATTGTTCCGAGCATATCTCTGGGGTGGTCAAACAGGATGACGTGCTAGAGTTCTTGCATGTGCAGATCACCATAGACAAAATCCCATACCATATCCTAGCCAGCTATAGGTCACCCTTCATGCCCCAAGAAGCACACAATGCATACTTGGACCTACTGGAGACACTTACCATCTAGCCTAACACCCTACTCGTGGCAGACCTTAATTACCATTCTATAGACTGGTAATCCTACATGGCCTCAAATCTGTGGGCATAGAGATTTCTGGACTTTCTAAATACAAATACTCTTGACCAAATAGTGAATATGCCCACTAGAGGCTCAACCATACTAGACTTCATGCTCATAAACATGGGATAATTCTGCAGCCCCCATGCCTTGACCTGCCTTATAAGGTATGATAAAAAAGCTGTCTCAGAAATCAAAATAAACTCCATAATTCCATTAAAACTAGTAACAGTTAAGAACTACAGTAAACTCTCAGTTATCCACCACCCACGGGGATTGGTAGATGTCAGATAACTGTAGTTTCTGGTTGCTTGAGCGTTACTATTAAAAATAGACCTGACAAATACTGTACCCAATACTATACCATAAACATTGTATTGATTTGATTTTAATATTGAAATACAGTAATTAAAAGCCTGGCTGGAATAATAATATTTTAAACTTATATTTCTAGTAGAAAGCATGGCATGCAGATTTTCAGTGGCATGCTGAGTGGATTAGAATTGAATGAATTGAACAGAGAGAGAGAGTGATTGAATGTATGAAAGCAGAAGTGACTGTCTGTGAGAGATCGGAGAGATGTATGAAAGCTGAAGAGTGTGTGTGAGAGATCAGAGAGAGAATGTGCAATCTGATGCAAACTGACTAAGTGGGTATGGTGCAAGTGTTGGCATTTTAGTGATTTGACTTGTTTGGTTTGACTTGTTCTCAGCTTGGGGAAACAGGAGATTTATTTGTATCTTCCTTTTTTAAAACGCTAAAACTCTAAAAACAGAAGTATGTTTCTGCAGGACAAAACAAAATGCAACACATGAAAAACTAAATTGTTCATACTGTACTATATTTCTTTGATTTTTTTTTTCCTGGTTGCTTGAGTTCCGGTTAACTGAGAGTTTACTGTATTCAAAGGCAAATCACCTTTTATTAAGGGATGGGTTATTAAAATCCAATGCCCCTCTAAACCCCAAGAACAGAACAGCCTATACTGAATTGCTCTCAGAAACTCTGTACAGTGATGCCAGTGGCTGTATAGAGGCTGCAGTTCCTGCCAGAAATAAGCCCAGATGTAGCCCCAGAAAAAACACCCTGGTGTCATCCCAAATTAAACATGATATACAAAAAAAAAGAAAAGCTATATGGCAAAAATCAGTAAGCATAATTCCCATAAAGATAAATACTTTCTCATCAAGCTAAATAGACAACTAAGAGAGCTAGCTAGGTCAAGTAAAGCCTCCCAGGAGAAAGATAACCATATAGCCTTCTTCAGATATGTCAGAAACCTCAATGGCATCACAGAGCAATCTACTGAACTGGTGGTAAATGGTGCCACATTCACCAACCCTGGCAATGTAGTAAATCTGTTATAGTCTTAAAACAGGCTTTGTGCCAAGTGGATTGAGGACTGTGATGGTCATCTCCCTTTAAAAAGAGGACATTCAACAGATCCTGGAAACTACATACCTGTTAGTCTGACTAGTGTTATTTGCAAAGCCATGGAAAGAATCATCATGGAAATTATCAACAAGTGCATAGCAGACCTGCAGACACTGGATCCATCCCAGTCTGGCTTTGTCAAAGGAAGGACATGGTTACTGAATCTGGTGGACTTCTTTGAAAAGCTCACTTAGGCAAGGGATGAAGGGAAAATTGTGCATACTGCCTACCTAGAGCTGGCTAAAGTATTTTATACAATACCCCCCCAAGCATTGTCACCAAATATACAAAATTAGGTATAAACCCCTTTATAACATGCTGGATAGCTAGCTGGCTCACTGATATGACCCAAGAGGTTAAAAACAGTGAGGCCACCTCCAATGAGTGGCCTATCACCAGTGGAGTCCCCCAGTGTTCTATACCAGGCTCACTCCTCTTTGGCATCTACTTCTCGGATGTCAAAACCAATGTCAAAAGCCTCTGGCTAATCAAATTTGCAGATGATTGAAAGCTGGGAGAAGTCATTGAATCCACCCAAAATGAGGACACCCTTCAGGAAGGTGTGAGACAAACGTTTGGTGATAAAGCCATTGATTAAAACTCAGTACCAAGAAATGCATTATAGTACATGTTTAGTAGTCGGCAACCCCAGGTAACTACCTCATCAATCAAACACTCCTAAAAGTTGTTTAATTAGTCAGGGATCTGGGAACTCATGTAGATAATAACCTAGCCTTCGACCAACATGTGTCCAAGTTAGTAAGAAAATCCTTCAATGTTGCTCAACTTATAAGCAAGACATGGTATCTGGGTCCAGAGAGGTCATTATCCCACTGTACTCTTCCCTCATCATAACCATCAGAGTATAATACCCCCTTCCATATGTACCTGACCAGACACTTGCAGCAACTGGGACATCCACAGAGATTCCTTACAAAAAGAATACAGGGAGTAAACACAATGTCCTTTGCTGATCACCTCAAAGCCCTGTGTCTTTATTCAGTATTAAGCAGACTTCTAAGAGCTGATCTTTGCCAGGCATACAAAGCATCCCTGCAACCTGTTTTTATGAACATTTTGCATATCTGTAAAACAAACAGCATCAGAATTACTAGATTAAAAGGTCTAAATTTTGCTTATGACATAAATAGGACATGTCAGACAGACAAGTATGTTTCTCAGTGAATTCCCGTTCTCTGTAACAGAAGCAGAGTTCCTCCCTATCCTTATTTAAATGTAACTTGGACCGATGGATGGGTAATTGAAATTCACCCCTAGTCTGGTGCTTATGTCTCTGATGGACAGAGGCAGTCAGTAAATCACCCCTATATAAATCAGATTTGTAGGTTACACTTGGGTTGCATAGCTAGGGCTTTAATGGCCATAGTGGTCATTAGCCTAGTAGACACCTATGAACCTATTAACCTAAGGTGATGCAGGGTTCTAATCCTGTTTACAGATAATTTTACTGAGGGAGGTCATAAGAAATACTGACACTTATTTTGATCTGTGAATGTGCTGCTGTTTAACAAAAATCAAACATTTCCAGTTGTAAGAACTTGTGATATGCATGATTTTAATTATGAAAGTAAAGTCCAAATAATCTATCACAGAAATGAATTTACTGGTGGGGCAAGGTCACATGAAGAGGATGAATATGTCATTATAAGCCACTTCCTACATATACCCTTCATTATTTAAATTTTCATTTTAATTATTCTCAGTATGTATTCCTTTTTATTTTTTAGGTATTTATGTATTTTTTTAATTTGCTATTTACATTTGTTCACTGCTCACCTGCAGGCAAGCAGAGTTCACTACTGAAGGAAAAAAATGAAAAATTAAATTTAGATTGCCATCAGTATCATAAATGAGCCTGACATTGGTGTGTGACTGTTAGCACTCCAGATTGTAATGACTGCATAAAATACATTTATTATCTACTGACTTTGTGGCACAGACTGTAAATATGGTATCTTTGGAGTAAACACAGAGTTGTTGGGGGGGGCTCAGATTGGTGTAAAGATAGTCTGGATAATGGTGTCAGCTGCAAGGATAGTCACACATTTTGAAATATGAATTGGACACCTTAAGAGTGTGTGTGTGTGTGTGTGTGTGTGTGTGTGTGTGTGTGTGTGTGTGTGTGTGTGTGTGTGTGTGTGTGTGTGTGTGTGTGTGTGTGATGAATACTGAATATGTAACCCATTGTCCTTGTGACTTGCTGTTAGCAGTGTGCTGTAGAAGTAAAATCATCTATACTTCCTGCTAATAACAACAGTTGTTATGCATGATGTCAGAAATAGGTTGTAAAGTGCGAGAACAGGATGAATGTTGAGATATGTATAATATATGAGAGATTACTTATCCACATAGCCTCAGTATCACTCATTACCATAACACATTCCCCTTATAAATTATGTCAGGATAACTTGTATGTGGTATGTCACAAATGAGATATTACATTTTGAAGGTCCCCTTTATCAATAATTGTCATTATCTGATCCAGTCATGAGGTGTAACATGAAATATGATGTTGCAAGCCAATGTTAAAAGTATTATTATTTAATTTTTACTTTCATTACAATTTCATATCCTTTGCTACTTTGTTGCCATTTGTATTTGCACACTGCCAAGTGGCATGCAGATAGGTTTCAATACTGAAGGAACAAAGTGATTTTTTTTAATTTGGACTGCTTTCTGCAGCACAAACACACCTGGCAATGGCTTGCAGATGTCAGCACTCTGGATAGTATCTAGTGAATAAATTCCACCTCTTAATAAACTGTCCCACTGGCACAAGGTAAAAGTGAAGTGAATTGAGAGAAATAAGACAAGTGATGCATAGAGTTCAAATCCAATTAAGTATTAATTTTAATGGGGGTCTGAACACATATTCACACACGCGCGCACACACACACACACACACACACACACACACACACACACACACACACCTTTAGATTACTCTGTTGTGTAAAACTCAAATATGCTCAATATTGCTAACAACATGTGAGCTGTTGTCTGTCCACTTTCAAATTATCTGTCATTAACTACAAGTCTAATACTGTGTTCCACAAAGTACATCTCAGATGTTGCAAGGAGATGTGAAAAGGATGAATGAGTGAAAGTAATGCACTTCTTTCCCTGGTCATTGCTAGATATACCCACTGAATTCATTTTACTGTCAGTTTTTTTTCTCTGATATTTTTTTTCTAATGCCTTTTGTATATGCTCTGTTCTCAGCAGGGAGTAAACATGGTTCACTGCCTAAGAAAAAAGGTGGAAAGTGTAATTTGGGCTGCCTTCCAAAGCACAAACAAGTCTTGCAACATTGAATTTCATCAGCACAACGAACAGTACTGAGTGGAGAAATTCTAGCTGTAGCATTCCTACCTCTGTGGGACAAAGTGGAACTGCAGTGCATTTAGATAACGACCACATGTGATTAAGGGTTCCAATCCAGCTAACAGTATGTTAACAGAGGGTATGAGAATGCCATTTCTCAGAACATTTTGATTAGGAATGTAAGCCTACATACAAATGAGGATAAGTATGTTTACTGCAAGCAATGTTATCAGTAATGCTTGCATAACTAAACCTTGCTTTTTAGCACATATCATTAATGTTTCAAATATATCCCCAAGATAATGCATGTAAAATGATTTAATTTGAAATGACTTGCATATGTGTGACGAGCACAACAACTTTGTTATAATCATCATGAGTAATCACATAACCTAAATGTTAGGATAGTATGTCTTGTGAAATATGTATGTAACATACCCTAACCTGTTTTACTCAGGTCATGTAATTCCATCCATCTGAAATGTATATATATAAACAAAAATAGCCCCTTTTATACAGGAATGTACTCCCAGGACTACTGAAAGTCGCATATAGACAGGCCTCTTGGAAGGCACTGTATATCTCCACTCATTGTGAAATTAGTATATCTCTTATTACCATGATTAAAAGGAAGTTCCCCTGTGGCAATGAGAATTAATAAGCTAAGTTTTAGCTTTTTGCATTCTTTATCAACACAATTTTAACAGTGCATGCGTCCCAACATTTAAATATATCACAATACATCCAGTTTATACTTCCAAATATCAAGGATTAAAACCAAGCCATTAAGTATTTTATTGTTGAACACTAGAACATGTGAAAATAGGTAGAACATCATACATGGCAAATCTCACTGCCACGTTTCACACATTTATTGCTATTTGATGTAAATACTACCAATGTGTCTGCCAAGGAATCCATATGCTTGCAATTGCATAAATGTAGTTGGTAAGTCTGCACATCCTTGCACACAAGATAGTACATGCGAGATCTGAATTGGGTGCCAGTTCAAGGATATATTGCTAGCTAGACTTCAGAAGACATGGTTGATGATGGAGAGGGTGGTGCAAAATTTAGAACACAAAGGTGGAGTGTTGAAGAGTCCAGGATTTTTGTGGCACTCCTCATGAAGCACTTTGTAGTCTGCTGCAGAGAGATTATACCAGGTATCAGTATAAAGCTAAAGCTTGGAATACACACACTGAAGAGGTATGACAAGCACTTCAAAAATGCAATACAAATAAAATGCACCACACCGCATGGCAGTTCATAAACCAGCAGTCCATAAACCCAGCAGCAGAATGAAGTGATAAAAAACTATTTGACAACTGAGCTGGTGGAAAAAAATTGGGGAGGAATTCAATAATGCCTACACTTTTTTTTTTTTTTTTTGTGTAGGCATCGTGCCACAATGCTTATATGGATGCAAACATATTAAAATTCAGTAAATGCTGCTAAGAAGTGTGTATGCACTCGCAAACACAGAAAATTCCATGGCATCCAAATTGCCTCATAAGCAAACATGCTTAATAGAAAAAGAAAAAAAGAAAAGAAAAAAAAGACTTTTATACTATGTGACAAAAATGTATTATAGGACCTTGTATGGGGTCCCTACAATGGAGCACTGCTGCTGTTGGTATGGTGATAGGATTATGAAGCGTATAGTTTCCAGGCTGTCAGCACTGATATGTATGCAAATGAGGTGGATTTATTGAATAACAGAAAGGAGTAATCGTGTCCACATATCCCATTCATGTAGGCTCTTAGACCATGTTGATGTTTACACAGGATGTGGCTGATATCAGGGCATGTGTCCTCTCACTTCTAAGCTCCTTTAAGCTTAGGTGCACTTATCTGAGTGGTGTGCCACCTGGCTGGGCATGTTCTTAAAACCAGATGTATTCAATTATTGATTTTGACTTTTGTATAAGCTGTGCTGCAAGGCACGGCACTGTGAACAGCATTGCATACTGAAATAGGGCCATTAAATTATGTTAATTATATTGTAGGCAGGTGGACTGCATTATAGTTAGCCAATCACACATTCTGGACCTACAACACAGCTGTATAAGTTATGCATACACCCTACATTCTGATTTTCCCCCAATACCCTGGACCATTGGAGTACAGACTTGGGAATTTTAACTGAGACAATGCTAGAGGCACTGCAGGTCTGCTACATCTGTATGTGCTAGATGATGAAATCAATGCTGCTGGAGCTGCTGGTGCTGCTGACAACAGGCCTGGCTGAGAAGAGTGTTCAGGCCCAGGGTAACCTTCCAGGAGCTACATCAGCTGGAGATTGTAGAGCTACAGGGTGGACAGGGACATACTATAAGAACTCATTGAGCTCTGCTGCCTCAACTCAGACCTAGAGCCAGCAGAGGGGAACCCATCCCAGTAGAAACAAAGGTATGTGTAGCCCTTAGAATACTAGCAACAGGTACGTTCCAAAGACCAACTGGGGACATGATGGGGGTCTCATAGGCATCTGCATCCAGGATGCTTCATCAGTTCCTGGATGCCATGCTACCACATGCCATTGAGCACATATCTTTTCCCCTCACCCCTTAGGGGCGGGCCTGCAATATGCAACATGTCTACCATGTAGCACATTATCCTGAGGTATTGGGTGCCATAGATTGCACTTATGTCCACATCAAGGCACCACCTGGTGAGGAGGGTAAAATCTACGTCAACCATAAGGAGAACACTCCATCTACTGCCGGGTCATGTACAACACCCAGGGGATTATCCTGAATGTGTGCGCCGGCAGCCCTGGCAGTTATTATGACTACCATATCTGGCATGCATCATTGCTGTACCAGATGTTTGCTAGGGGGAACATCCCACATGGCCATTTACTGGGGGATGCTGGCTATGCCCTGAAACTGTGGATGATGACACCCATCGGAAATGCACACACACCCAAGGAAGAATGCCATAATGAGGCACATGCATGCACTAGGAACATCATAGAGCATGTGTTTGGACTTCTGAAGTCATAGTTTCAGTGCCCAGATATATCTGGTGGAGCCCTGCAATACTCTCCAGCCAAATGTGCACATATGTTCACAGTATGTGCTATGCTACACAATCTAATCCTGTGAAAACAGCTGCAGCAGGATCAGCAAAGGGAAGGGATACACAGCCCACCACCAGTTCCTAGATCACTGCGGCCACAGTCACAGGAGGACTTGGAGGAGGAACCCCCTACTGATGTCCCTGTAGGCAGATGTAGGCATGCTCAGTATGCTCTAGCTTTGGCTAAGAAACAACATACAGCACAGTTACTGACAGCCTAGGGACTGACAACTTACTCCTACTCACATACATGTATTAAAATTGATGTTAGGCAACCCACACAACCTGTACCTATCCATGTATTGGATGTGTACTGCTTGCATAAGATAGAGTCAGCCCTGAACTACAGTTCTGTCAACTGCTGCATTTGCAAGGTAAGTCTCTAAACTACACAGTACTTGTAAATATTATTAAGATACGGTATGGTATGTATGGATCTGCTACATTTATGCAAGTAAATATAGTGGGCTATTTGGACAAAAGTAACATCCACATGGGACTACAGATACCCAGTCCACTATCATTTGTCCTTTAATATTCACTAGGGCTCAGGCATGGAATATTTACTACATCAGTCAAAGGAAATGTTGCAATGTGTGGTTACATGATATTCAGACTACTGGTATCCCAGCAGAACATGCGGCATTGTTCCTCCACCCAAACACAGCAGTGTTCCCATATAACTGCTTTAACAGTAACTCATCAATGATATATGAGCAGTCCATGCAATCTCAAAGCAGTAACATAGAAATTGACTATACATTGTATGTCTCACTTAATGCAGTAATAACAGCATACATATTTATGCTGTTGATTGTGTGATGAATGACTACTCTCTGGCGGGCAGCTTGTGTGGTTCATTGGGCTAGGAAAGTCAGTGTGTGTAATGGTGTTGATGGTTCTAATCTGGAAGTATCCACATCCTCTGGATGTGAGGTATAATTATGTTAGTTGTTTTACAGACTGCCAGTCTGTGTGTGGCGTACTGTTTTTAACATCTGTTGTTTATTAATTACATCAGACAGCTGAAGAATGCCGTGGACAATTTGAGTGAAGTGCAATACTGCCGAAACAGGGACAGATGTCATTGTCTGCAACACACAAAATCCCGTACTGGAGTACAGGTAGGTGTGGACTGGAGTCAGTTTATAAGTACTGACAATCCCACTGGGCATGCTCATATACTTAGTCAAACACAGCTCAGTTCTGTTGATCCTTGCTCAGAATGACCTGTTATGTTTAGCTATGTCTGTGCATACATACATATATGTATACACATATGTCTATCACTATTTCTCTCTCTCCATGTTGAGATGCTCATATATAGTCATCTGTGCATACATACATACATATATGTATACATATATGTCTATCACTATCTCTCTCTCTCCCATAGATAGCATATATATCTGTATGCATATACAAATAGAGATATACCTATATAGACCTATACATATATATATATGTGAAAACATACATCTCAGTCTCTCCCCATGTATGTACATAACACACACACACACACACACACACACACACACATATATATATATATATATATATATATATATATATATATATATATATATATATATATATAATACACACACAGCTACTTTTATATATACATCCTTGCTACATACATAAATATGTGTGTGGATGTTTGTATTGTCCTACATTCCCTGATAATGGTGATTAAAGCTGCACTATCACACATCTGTAATGTTGCTCAAAGGATCCAAAGTAAGGGCTCAACAGTACATAATGCCACCACACATACAGCAACAGGTGAGCAGGTGATGGAATGTATATTGTTAACTATGCACACATGGACAGGGCACATTTTTCCCACCCACAGGCTTACCCAGCCAAATGCAGACAGCCACATATGGTCGAACTGGTAACTGTGTAGCTCCATAGCTAGGATAAATAATAGTTATCTGATTGCTAGGCTACTAGATGCAGATAACAGTGCACATCAATATCACTTTGCAGGCTACAGATGCTGTTCAGCACAAGCCTAGTTTATGTAATCCACAAGTAGTTTGCCTGCAGTGATATATAAAACATACCTCAGCTGTGGTGAGTGTGATAAGTACTGTGATCTATAGTTTGTAAGACTCAATAGCTAGGGGTTCTAAACTCACTCCAGCCCACTCAGTGTGTGTGTGTGTGTGTGTGTGTGTGTGTGTGTGTGTGTGTGTGTGTGTGTGTGTGTGTGTGTGTGTGTGTGTGTACCCCTCTGCAAAACAACTTTGCATCCCTCATAGACTATCAGATGACAATGGTGCTGCAATTTTAGGCCCTGTACATTGCTGCCTGCTTCCAAACTGCCCTGTTCTACAAGGTCTGCTGATGTCATCTACCTTAAGACTACTAGCTGCCATTGTAATACCAGATTTAAACCATGGTGCATGTAAAAAGTACTGTGATCTACAGTGTGTAAAACTAGATAGGAAGGGGTTGCAATCTCACTCTTGGCCACTGTGTGTGTGTGTGTGTGTGTGTGTGTGTGTGTGTGTGTGTGTGTGTGTGTGTGTGTGTGTGTGTGTGTGTGTGTGTGTGTGTGTGTGTGTGTGTGTGTATCTCTGTGCAAAACAACCAACAATCCCTCGCTGCCAACCAAACTGCATTGGTGCCACACTTTTTGGCCCTGTAAGTTGATGCTGGCCTCCAAACTGCCCTCTTGTACAATGCCTGCTGATATCACCAGCCTCCAAACTGCCCTTTTCTACAAGGCTTGCTGATGTCAACATCCTCCAAACTGTCCTCTTCTACAAGGTCCACTGATGTCATCTACCTTAAGACTACCAGCTGCCATTGTAATGTTCGATTTAAGCTGTGGTGTGTGCAAGAAGTATTGTGGTCTACAGTGTATAAGACTAGATAGGTAGAGGTTCTAACCTCACTCCATGCTATTCAGTGTGTGTGCATTTGCATGCATATATCCCCCTGCAAAACAACTAGGAATCCCTCAGTGACTATCAAACTGCAATGATGCTGGACTTTCTGGCTCTGTAAGTTGCAGTTAGCTTCTGAACTGCCCTCTTCTACAAGGCCTGCTGATGCCATCTACCTTAACTCACTACATCCGAGTGACACCTCCAGGTGCATCTGCATTTATCTCCTACTGACACTTCTAGGTGTCAAATGTTGCTTGTTCATATTTGCATCAATAATTCCAAAACCATGTTATGTACAAGGTTTTAAAATATTTCATCTTAAAGCTTACACGATAGTAAACTCATCTTCATTAATATTTGACCTCAGCCTAGTGTAGGCAAAAATATATTATCTGTTGTTTTTATTATAATAATTTATATAGATATAATTTTCACATTTTTTTAAATCTCTCAGCAATTAGGTAACACAGGCAGAGCTCCTTAGCCTCAAATGAAAGCTCTCAGCTAGATGAATAAAATGCTGCCTACAGTATGTGTGTAACTTGAGTAGTTGCTGAGATATTTTAAGTTGTTTACAAAATATTACAAATTTAATAGTTACTGTGTTTACTGTGACTTATAAAATTTAGTTTAAGACCTAGAACCTGAAGAAACCCACCAGTATAAAAATAGTCTATGCTAAAAGGTTTACCATTTAGAATTCTTTCATAACCCTTATGGTTCCGGAGATATGAATGTGAGGACATAATCTGATTCTCTCCAAAGACTTAGGCTCCACCCATTGGAAGTTACAGTGCAAACTTTCTGAGCTCCATTGATGTGAATGAGTTGAGACTACCAGCTGCCATTACAATGTCAAACTTAATCTGTGGCATGTGCAATAAGTACTGTGATCTATAGTATCAAAGACTGTGTAGGTAGGGGTTCTAAACTCACTCCAGGCCATTCAGTGTATGTGTGTGTATATCTCCATACAATGCAAATATGATCACTTCAGTAACTTAGAAAGAAGTAGGGTTTTGCAGTATTTTGGTTGTAGCAGGTGATGTGGGCCTCCAAATGCCTGACCACAACTAGGCCTGCTGATGTCATCAAGCATAAGAGGTCCTAAAGAGATAGTAATAGCAGACTTGAGGTGTAGCATGTGCATCACGTACCGTGATCTGTGGTGTGTACCATTAGATACGCAACTATTCTAATCTACATGCAGGCAATTTGGAGTGTGTGTGTGTGTGTGTGTGTGTGTGTGTGCTGTACTGTGTCCTGTAAATAGTAATTGGAAGTGGTGCTATCCTCAGTGTAGCCAGGTTTGTGTGTGTGGCTGTTAAAGCATTTTATATTAGCTTATGGAATCATAGCACCTTTGAACATTCGTAGAATAATGGCCCTAGAGCCCTCACAATCCTAACCAAGTTTATACCCTTATTTACATGATCAGCACATATTGCCCCCATCCACGAGGGATACAGGCAGAAGCCCTGTGGTGAAATGATGGTCACCCAGCCAATCATACAGATGGCATATTAATGAGGTCCAGTGAGATGCTCTGTTTGCCATTAGGCAGGATTCTGTTTCAAATGTGTGTTAAAGTCTGCTAGACAGTTCTCTCCCACCAGCATGTATTACTAATGTCACATACCAGGTTAATGTCCTTAGAGTGAGTAATCCATGTACCATACCACCTACAGATATGCAGCATTTCAATCAAGCAGAGTCACACATTGCCCCATATGCAAGGCAGAGATCACCTCTAAGTAGTTTATATGCCACAGGCTACAATGACCAGTAATTTCAGATGATCCCCATTAAACAGATACTGAAGACATGAAGTTCTTTTGGGAGGGACCATTATGTTGTGTGCATTTGCCAGCAGTGCTTGTAAAGGTACATTACTAAATCTCCATTTCATGTAAATATTTGGATGCTAAGGGAAGAGTACATGGAGCTTATGAGTATGTCAAGTTCGAGTGACTGTGCCCTCAGTTATGATGTATGATTCCCATCTTACCACTGGGGAGACATGAAAATCTCAGGTACATTAGCTGAAAACCTGTGTGGCCAGGCCTGTGGGTCCAGGTCTATCACCCCTGACTATGTATATCACATGTTGCTACTGATGTGCTACTTACCAGGAACATAGGTGTTACCGATGGAAATTATACTGCATATATATTTACATGGACTTTATGGTCATTAGTACATCAACAGTTAATTGTTCATCAATATCCTGTTGTAGGATATTGACATAATGCACAGATTCTATGACCGCTCACAATTTGCAGGCATCAGCCAATGTTGTCAGCCACAGACATTCAGTTTTTGCATGTATCATGGTTAAATGGATTTCAAGCAGTAGAAGACCCAGGTCTGAGCCCAGTTGAGCACTGCTGCTTACAGATGAGCTATTGGAGGTGGATTTCCCTATTTTAAGTATGTGTTCCATCAGTGAGCCACTTAGTGACCCCTATAATGATATTACCATGGATGCCTAAGTGGGTGCTTTTGTCAATGATGCCTGAGTGGCGGACCAAGTCACATGGCTTGGCTAAGTCCAGGGGGTTGTATGCCCTTATGTCCCCTAACCCATGTCTTGGTGACTGCCTCAGACATATCAACCAGGTTTAACAGCCATGATCTCCCTGTCAGAAATCCAAACTGTGTACAGTCAACTGTTTGTAGATTACATATATGTTTGCTAATCAGCTCCATGATGATTTGCCCCATGGGTGGACAGATATGGCTACTCAGGCAAATAGGTCTATAGTTCAGGTGGGTGGAGGATGCACCACCTCTGTGCAAGGGGATAATAGTTGCCATTGTCCAGTCAGCTGGGATGCAGCCAGTGATTACAGTATGATTGCAAGGAGTTCCCAATGCTGTTAGTAATCCTTGTTGGATCCCATGTAGGACACAGCCTGAGATGTTAGCATGTCCAATAGATGCTGTGTATCCTCCATAGAAAGGCCGGTTATGACCTGCTCTGTAGATATAGAAGGTATGGGACAGGTTGTAGGAATGTCATGTGGCACATGTGGTGGGGACAGGGGAGTGAAGCTGACATAGAACCTGTGTGACAACAGGTTAGCTATCAGTAAAGACCCATTATAAGTGGTATCATTAAGTATGAGTTCACCAACAATCTGGGCCTTTCCTCTGAGGTTACACATGTAACTACACCTTGCATTGTGTGTCTGTTTTGTGGGGGAGGCTAATTTTGTCACATACTGCTTCTGCACGATGTCACAACAATATGCACTTGCTTTAGTTGAAGAGGTCATGCTTCCATTTTAGGGGGGCACCTTCACCCCAACTGGCACACAGCAATGTCCACCACCTATTGTACATGCTTCTAATGGCAGTTGTCCACCAGGCAGGTTTGCTGTGCCATTAGGAGCTCATGTTCCTCCTGTCAGGTACAGCCAAGTCTATGCAGCTGTACTGCTGCTTACATAAAGCATGGGTGTAGACCTCTGCATTCTTGCCTGTCCCATCTGAGGGGGGAGGTGCAGTCAAGCTATGTAAACCATCCCATAGGAGGTAATAAATTGCTTTGTTGAAGTATATTTCTGTATTTTCTGCAAGAGTGGGCTAGGTATGATACTTAGTTTTAATGAGACTGATCTATGGTCAGATGTCATGAGGGAGGACTTCATTGTGTGGGTCTGCAGTGGTCACCCATATTGGCAAACACATAATGCACTACATTGGCTCCCCTTGCAGGAATGTCATGCCACTGGTCCAGGGCATAGTAGTTAAGGATGTGGACTAACCTTTGGGCAAGTGAGCTTCAGCACGATGAAGCAACGCAGTTGGCATTTACTTAACATCACCCCAAACAGTGGTGTACTGATATATCTTGATAGACACAAATACATTCAAATAAGTACAATGGGTGTCTGGATTTATGGAGCTGCTCCTGTAGCTGGCAATTGCTTGATTAGGTGCACTTCCAGCAGTGAATAACACCTGCAGTGTATCCAGGAAATCAGTGTTTCACTAAATCTGGATGTGTATTTTATCCTTAATGAATAGGTATACACCACCTGCATTACCTTGCGCACTGTCAATTTGAGGTCTGAATATGTGGAAGGACATGTAGTCTGGTATGGCTGTGGTGCTCTCCACAGCCTTGAACCAGGTGTCTTTGACTGCACAAATGTCTACATATTCCAAGGTGGGGATACCTTACACAGAGTGGGGTTTAGTATTGCCATTCCCAGCATGTAGCAGCATAACTGTGATGTTGTATGAAGATGGCATTCTCATTGGAAAGTTTTCTCTCCAGACAGTGCCTATAAGATGCACTGTGGGGGTGTCAGCAGCCTTGGCCAGTACACACCATCCCCAGGGGTGAGAGATGAAGACCATCTCTGGCAAAGCATTGATGTATGTTGAGCAAGTCATCCCAGGTAGACATGTATTGGATCCCTTTACAATGACACCACACTCTAAGGCAATTATTGACGTCCAACATTTTTCATGTGTATTGAGCCATCATCCTAGGTGAGTGTCAAATGCACCTGAAAGCTATGGGCATATCCATGAGAGACACAGCTTGTCTAAGCTCAGTCATGTCTCTGCATACAGTCTGGTGATGTGTGTCCCAAGTCATACACACCTGCAGGAACTATGATGTCATCATTTGTTGCCTGATATTCCTTGAGTTGCGGCAAAGCTTGGTATGGCATATCATGTCAACCCACAAACAGCTAACTGTGACCTTTCCCATATGTAGCCTGGTGACATGGAATCAATGTATTCCATGATGTAATCACCTATGAATAACAGGTCTGATTTTGTGTTTGGCCATAGGTGTTTGACTGGTGAGTCAGTGGTGTATGCACTATTATGTGTATTGTGCTCCCCAGAGGTAGGTTTTTCTGAGATGTCTGTTGTTTGTAAATGTGTCTGGTAAAGAGCTGCACGCATGCAGGTGTGCGTGATGTGGGTGTGGGTGGTGCAGGAGGTCAGCTGTGCATGTTGGCAAAATGTTCATTGCCATATGTACTGACTGCTGTGTGAGACACTATGCAATCAAGGTTTGAAATACACTCACATCTGTCACACGTTGTGTTTATGTGGCATAGGAGTAGAGGAGTGGGGACATTGATAGTGCCAATACCATTACAGTCATGCTTGTGTGTACATCACAGCATCCCATAATTAGGCAGTGTCATGAAAGACAGCAAAATGCAAGATGTAACCTTTATGTAAGTCCCATAAGGTAACACAGCACCTGACAGTGTGCCATACAATGCTTTGGCAGTCATGTGGACCTTGGATTGACCATAATCTGTTATTAGGCTTGGTCCCAATTCCATACCTACATATGTGACACTGTGCAAGTCCAGCAAAATTAGGGTCATGCTGCCACACCCTTGGGGTTGACAGCCTGAAACACAGTGTTTGTAGATACTCCTTGCAGTGAAGATGTGGATGTCTGTGCATGTACAGAGGACTTGTTCAACTTTGCTGACATTATGTTGGCTATGCAAGTGTGCAATGCCTGTCAAGCAACCAGACAGCAAACTGGTTGTTGTGTGATATAATGTGAGAACACAGACATGTGTTCTGCGGACATAACTGTACAAAATGACATATCTAAGACATGTGGCAGGTGGACAATTTGGCCAAAGGTGGCCAGTCCTCTGCAGTAGGCTTCAGAGCCATGTCATGTAGATATCCATCATTAATTTGTTGAAGGTCAGGATGTGAAATTGTGGCATTGCTGTGAAATCCTCACCTAACATGGATCACCACTGTTGTGCTGCTTGTTTCAGCAAGCTTGGACAGCTATGTCACTGGACATTGCACATTATATTGTGACTCTGCAGCTGTGCTCCTAATCACCATCTAGTCAGTTTCCTAGTGACATACCACCAATCCTGGCACAGAAGGCATAATACATGTAAAAGCCAACTGATTGCTCAGATTGCTCATCAAAGCATCTATCCGAAGAAGGATATGTGAAATCTACAGAGCATTTCATGATGTGGGACAACAATGTGGATGAACAAATAGGCTGTATCCTGCTTCTCATCATGAGCTTCATAGTAATGTTTTGCTTGTGATGACAGAAAAAGTATCGGAGCATGGCATCCCATGAGAGAGTGGGTGTGATGAGACCAGCATTAGTAATAGCCAGGCACCAGCAATTCAGGGGACTCCCCCTGCTTTCCTCATTCTTCACAAGGTAATTGTGTCCTTTCAGGACACACTGCTTGAGTAGTGTCCAACTGCAGAATACCTGTGTAAAACTTCCCGCCTTGCCAACACAGGGTATACATATTACCCTTCCCTTCATTGTTTGTATGTCCTCTATGCAGATACCTTGGATGACTCTTTTCTTGGAACATGGTGAAAGTAAGTGCAATACTTAATTGCAAAGAGGACAACTAGCATGCAGTGCTACACGGTGTACACAAATCTCTCAGATATCTGATATATAAAGCCATGAAAGGAGTTAACATGGATACGATCAGCAACAATGTCATGCACCTACTGACACTGGACCAAACACAGTTTGTTTTGCTCAAGGACAGATCACGCCTACCTACCCTAACCGGTGGACCTCACTGTATGCAATGGTGAAGGGAAGGGGGGAATATATGACTCAATCCACCTATCATGGCCTGACAAGATGGTTGACAATATTAGGCCAGCAGGCCTTGCTGAAAGCTGTGCAGGTTATTTACAGAACGGTATGTCAGTTGGTGAATAGCCAAGTGTCGGATAGTGATAATCTGGGATGGACACAGAGAGTAATGTATCCTTTGACTTTCACTAGTCGGTAAGATGTGGGGATCCATTCAATTTTGTACGACCTATACAGAAAGGTTTGGCACATGTGTATGGCTGCCATACAGGGAGGTGCCAGATATCAATGTGTACCTCCCACTTATCCAAGATAGGACTAACACATGTATTACCTGTTCTACACACCTACACAGTCGCTGTGGTATAAATAGTATGTGGTGGAGAGACAGGTATGTAACACAGACACTACACCCTACATATAACAGGCTTCCCATGCATGTGAAGCACATATCTGCTGTAATACACATCATGTGCAAGTTATACAATGGGATGCAAAACAAGACAATCATAACCAGTGTAGGACAAATCTCTATAATGGACACAGGAAATTTGTAGATGGGTCATCTTCATCACCACAGCTTGTAGATGTGTTAGCTCCTGAAACCTTGGTGACACTTATCAAGGGTATCAGATCTTTTCATAGATTACAGATGTATGAGTAGGCTGAATGATGCCATTGTCCTTGTTAGCCTGTTACATGCATATGTTAGCCTGTTTCATGCATATGAACCTATGGAGCCATGTACCTATGGTGCTGTACCTTGCTGAAGACATATTTCTTCTGTGCTGACATTCCATCCTGTGCTTTGACATCTGTGGGTTTATTGCCACTGTGTATACACAGGCGCCCCAACAGACTCCTGAAACTGAACCATAAACAAGTCTGTGACACACCTTTTATTGTGTAAGTATACAGCCATTACAACATCATATAATGTAAGGTACACAAAATAATGTGGCTTACTCATTACAAAAGTCAGTATGCAGTATCTGTCAGTGACCAGTACAAATGGCATGGTAAAGGAGCACTGCATTACACAATTACATATTAATTTATATAGTCACCCTGTACATCAGACACATAGCTTCATTTTCCTGCATCAGTGATGAGGATGACAGGGATGTGGCACAGGAATCATCTCTTGCACAGGGTGTTGTGTGAGGATGCAGGAGGCCTAGGTTGGCCCAATAGGTTGAAAGCATGTGTGTGAGGCAGGAAGGGAAGCAGAAAAATGGAACATGGAAATGAGCTGTATTTGTCTGTAGGTGATCTGATTTTGCCAGTGATGTGTGAGTGTGTGAACAGTCAAGTACAGTGCTAGCCCTACATGTGTGTATGTTAGACAGCTTTGAACTGTGCATGATAGAGCTGACAGTTCACCGTCTCCACTCCAGAACATGGGAACTGGCTCTTCCATGCCCAAGTTCAGAAGCAGTGCTTGTACCCGACAGTGACTGTTGTCTGCTGGGACCATGTCCTCCATGAGAACACCCATGACCAAAAGCCCATGGCCTGCCATGCCTTGGTGTGGAGATCACACTCCCCTATGCAGTGCTGGATGTACTGCCACTTTGGGAGCATGATTGTGCAAGGCCACATGGACTCTCAGCAGATGGAGTTGCTGACCTACATCCACGAGTCTGATGGTCAACTCCAACCAGATATTCCATCACAGACAATGTGCATTCCAAGACAGATATTCTGCAATCTGTCTCAGACCAATGTCCTTCCACTGCATTGGTGAACCAATCCAGGGTGTCAGCAATGCAGTGGAGGCAGTCATGTATGTCAGACTGTGCTGCATCCATAATCCTGAGCATACTTCTGGAGTTCCTTTTGGAGCATGCCTGTGCCTCCATGACAGCCCAAAACATATGCTGAGTGACCTGTGATGATACACCTGCAATAGGTGGTGGAGGGACAACAGGCCTCCTTATGAGCACCCCTATCAATCCTCCTTTGTGGAACCTCACCAGTTCTCTGGCTATGGCCAGTGTCAACCCTCACTGGAGCCATAGTTGCCACACTTTCCTGTTCAATGTCCCCACCCTCTGACTGTCCAATATCTGTGGCCTCCAAGGACTGGGTATGTGTAGGCATACTAACTGTGTGTGGTAATAATGAGGGCAGAAGAGGGATGCAAACCTCTGGAACAGATTCAGCCCCTGAAACCTCAACCTTTGCCTCCCTTTGGCCACCATCATCATCAGAGTATGAAGAGAAACTGACTTCAAGTTATGTAGGGGACATAGACCAACCCCCCTTCGGTCACCTGTGATAAAAAAGGGAAAAGCAGTACATTAATACCTGCACTATTATGCTCTGGAGTATTATGCTGCAATATATGTAAAGCTGTATATACTGTTGTCACTATTACAGACCTGTTTATCCCCCAATCTCATATAGTAGGACATGAGGGCAATTATTTTTCCCACAAATACCTGTAGTCACTTGTAAATAAAAGCTCTTTACATAGCAATTTCATCAGCAACAATGAGGTACACTGTTGACATTTGTGAAGACTCTGCATAGTTGGCACATGTGGCAATCTGTAATGTTGTGACAATACTGTCACATCTATCAGCGTGATCATACCTACAAGGCATAGGTATGACTCTAAAGTGTTTACAGTCAGAAAATATCTGTGCAGTTGGCAAAAATGCCAACAATTCAGCAATCCAGCCAGCAGGCCTGAGATGACACTTTAGGGAATACATTGCAATAAATCTACATCTGTAACAAAACAGAGTTGTTCTTACCAGGAGCAGGACCACAGCCTTGTCCAATACCTGATGGACCTTTAAAAGGTTGAGGGAGAGGTATTGTAAACACCACTGCATGTTGCACTATAACAGGGCCATATATCTCACATTTGCAGTAGCTACTTTGTTACGTGTTATGTTGGTCAAAATCTGAGCATGAGATTCAAACTGCAATTAAAGTCCCCCCCCCCAAAAAAAAAACAGACATCTGATACCAACGTAAAAATATGTACATCCTGACACACTGAATGCTACAGTGTTCCAATGCTGATTAAACTAAGGCTACCTGGACCCTCATCTGGAGTGTAAACTGTGGCACCCACATCCATGATATACAGTGTGATGGATGCCTGGGAACTGGTGTGTGTTTCTAGGTTTGCCAGGAACTCCTCAGTAGCCAAGAGTGGTTGTTTCACTGCAGGCCCTCCACCATTTATACCATGATCCCTGGCCACATCTGCTGTTCTTCTGCATGCAGCGGTTATCATATCTGTCACACGGTATCAAATCTACTCATATGTCCTGCTCTGTTGTCCTATGGCATCAACATCACAGACAAGGTCAGCCTAAAATGCTGCCCTCTGTTCCATAGTTTGCCTACCCCTGGACAGTAGGAGTTAATGGTGTTGATGGAAGCCTTCCAGCATTATATCATTTTTAGCATCCATAAAAGGGGCATGGCATCTTGCTTGCATGTTTCCTGAAAGACAACAAAATGGGAACATGTCAGGATCACATATGTTGGAGTACATTATGTAGAGATACACCAAAAACAGAATGGCTGGCAGTATCCACTGCTTCCTCACACATGTCACATTCCACAGTGTGCAAACATACTAAATGTGTGGATACAAGTAAGATACTAGCAATAGTCAGCTATTTTGTGCTGTGACAGATACTGCTGTATGATCGCACACCCGACACAGGAGTCCATTGCAGTGTGTTCATTAAGGACAACGCCCTGATAATATGTCAAAACAACAGTGCCAAACAAATAGCAGTGTGCTATTACAACCACTATAAAAGGACATTCCCAGGAGACCAGTGTGCCACATTGAAAATAAACATTCCACCCTTGATGTATTGTACGTCCTCTGTAGGTGTAACAAATATAGAGATCAATGACATCATCATTAGAGTTCTCAGAAAGGCTTAATGCTGAAATCCCCATTCACACTAAGTATATTCACACACATGCATCATGTTGTAAACAAAAAGGTTACATACCTGGTGGAGTACAATATTACTCTGTTGATATGTACAGATATATAAAGTTTTTGGCAACGCGTTCACTGTGTGAAGAAAGTGTCATACAGACTGGTTCCCCTAGACAGCTGTTTGCCCTTTTAACTTGGTTCTCATTACCAGGTGATTGGCTGTTAATCAATCTGTGGTTCTGAAATGCTAATTTCAGCTATCATACTACATCATTGCAGAGGGTACATCTGTAGCAGCTACTTTTACATGCAGATGTGTGTGTTACAGGCTGCAGCTGATGCTGCAGGCAATAGGCATAGGCAGAGAGTATTAACACTTTGGAGGACAGCACTCCATAAGAGTAACTGAGGGAGCTGTGGCAGCCTTGTTGTTGAGGCAGAGCCAGAGTGAGGATACCCATTCCACTGCAAATTAAGGCATGTGTATAAGGTAAGTATGTTAGGCAATGGTATCACTAACAGAATACTAGGCAGCATGTTTGCTGTGTCCTTGAGCAACATATGGAGTGAATATACCATTATGCCAACCATGTGGACAACTGCCAGGCCATGTGTTACATTACGGTAGTCATTTGGAGCATATGTGCCGGCAGTACTTAGCAGGATCACCATATGTGTATGTTAGTTGTGCAGCTGTGCTAATCTGTAATATCATTATGTAATGATTGTGTGGTGCACTTTGATATTAGTCAGCCTCATTTGCATTACCTAAGTTAAACTCCTCCAGGAATACATATGAATACATGATCTAACCCTTTATTCACTTTATAGTGTTGCTATAGGGATATGTCAAATGTGTTCCTATCTATAGACCTTTGACTTCCATCATTGAAAAGCAGACATTGCATTTGAAATGCATTGTGTGGATAAAGAATGGATGACATAGTCATTCATTGATGGCTTCACAATAATGTAATTTAAATGCTACACACCACTGGATTTGAATCCAGGACCATTTGTGGCAAAACGTACTATCTGAAAAGCATTTAACAGATTGAGTTACTGAGTCACTGCTACAGCATGTGTATTTGTGAAGGTATAAGTGCTAACTACAGAATGTGACATACCTCCATTACTTCCATTATTATGTGCCTGGCTTTATTGGCAAGTATTTCTCCACCAGAGTCGCAGCTGAACATGTATTGTGCCATTAATGTTTTAGCACGTGTACTTGTACATGTTGCTAATAAAAGTGCCCATTCACCTGCTATTAGAGACCTCACTTACATCTATTAGTCTGTGTCTGGCTTTCTAGTGGTGTAGTCCTGTACCAGACTCCAACTTATACTCCCAGTTTTTCCATTACTCTTTTAGCAAGTTTGCTTGACACGGCGTGATACGCAGCTGTACTTAAACATGCTTAATGTTAGTAACTTGCAATTACTATCCTTTGCTTAAACCACCTGTTTTACTTAACAGCTGTGTGGTGTGGCAGGTTAATGCAGTGGTCTGCAGGTGCAATGGTCTTGGGTTTGAAATAGGGGACAGGTGTTTATTTTCTAAGTATTTATTATCATTCAAAACATATATATCAATATAGATGTCCTTCAAGGATGCAGTCCATGCATGGGTTGTCCTGCCTCAGGCAGCCCTTCGGTCCTTTTCGCCGGCCGGTTCCAAAGTCTGGCGGCTGGCTCGATGTCGCGACTTCACCACGCCGCCATAGCTGCTGTCGAGCAGAGCCCCTGAGCCTTATTCTCTGACGCGAGAAGACTCCATTCCTTCCTCCTCTCCCTCCTGAGGAATTTTTGAGGGGGAAAACCTCTCGCATGAGAGAAGAGAGAATGATTTCAATGGCAGGCTCAGATTTTTCAGGAAAGAGCTATGACCTTTTTACCTTTTACATTTACCACAGCATTTACTCAGCCATTCCTCTTTACATCAATTACCATTGTGATGATGCATTATTGATGTGCTTACTAATGATGTGACCCCTGCTCCCCTATCTTAAGCAGATGCCCCACAGACTCTCACACCCCCTGCCCACACATTTCACTTGTATAATCCTGGGCTTGCAGATCAGATCCTGAAACTACAGGGCCCCAAAGCTGTAGCAGCTGCTCTCTGCCAAAACCCTCCCCTGAAAGCATGAGAGTAGAAAATAGAAAAGATGAGGAGAAAAAGTTTATACTCGATTGCCACTTCGGCTAGGCTTTCAACTGTCAATTTCAATTGATTCAGTATCAGATTTTCAGATCAGCTAAATAAAAAAAACTGTCTCTTGAACTCCTCCTGAACCTATAGACCAGGATTTCCTGGTACATAACACTCAGCAGGTCAGTAAGGTCAGTAATCATTCGGGCTATGATGCATGGGAGGCTTTTTTTAGATCAGCTATGACTGTACAGGATTCAGATCAGCTGCATGGGTAAAGCATAAATCCTTACCAGACCATAAAAAGTCAAAGCTCCTAGAAAGCCCCTCGGAAAAACACACAGTTTTTGGCTCCCTCACAAGCAAGTGTTAAAGAAGGTGGAAGAGAAAAAAGCAAAATCTGTCCAAACAGTCAAGGATTTCTTACAGGTCCAGCCTCCCGTTAGTTTAGTAGAAAGCCTCCGAGAAGAATTTCCCCTTTCCAGACACCTCCCAGAGAGGCAGAGATAGCTCAAGGCTCAGAGGCAGAAGTGGGTCAGAGAGGTGCCTACAGGGGATGCAGTGGCAGCCTAACAACCAGAGAAGTACCACCACATCAGCTAAGCACACTTCCACCACAGGACAGGACAGACTTTGTTCTGATTGATACTACCAGGGAACAACTGGAAGCACCCTCTTAGGCGGAAAGCTAGCCTTATTTTCAGTAAACTGGCATTACATTACAGGAGACAAATGGATTTTCAGACAGACAACAAAGCTACAGGTTTCACTTCCATACCTCTAAAGAGAGAGAGAGAATGCCAAACCTACCACCAAACCAGAAAACAAATGCTCTAGGTATTCTTTAGACTGCAGGATGCATCCTTGCATCCTTGAAGGAGTTTAGTTACCTTTGTACCTACCATAAATGTAGATGTCCGGAGTGCATCTGTCCTGTATCAGGATTACCCACTGCTTGTTTTTTTGGGATCTATCTCATACATAATCTTCTTAGTGCCCTCCCCTCCTTTGGCTATGGTATTCTACCCATAGTAGGACTAGAGATGCAGATCCTTGAAGGACACAGTACACAGTTTTACCTACCATAAAATGTAGATGTGTCCGAGAGGTATGCATCTTTCCATTTAGCTGAGCTTAGTGATGCTGTGTGCAAAAAATCTTTAAAGAAAAAAAAAATGTGGAGATAGGATAGTGGTGAAATGGGGTGCAAGTAGGGGGGAAACATAGTGAAAGACTGGTAGATTTGTGCAGGAAGGGTGTAGGAAAGAACTACAGCTATCCATTTATTGTACAGCAACAACTGAGCACTTTGACAGAATTTGTAGATGAATATGGACTGTCACCCCCAGAGAGATTGGTGAGGACAACATAACTGCATTGTCAAGCCAATTGGACCAAATTATGTGTGTCTGGTGTATACATCTGCAAAATGGAGAGCTGTGTATAAGATGTTTTTTTTTTTTTTTTGGGACAGGTACCCATTTTTTTAAGGTGAGAGTGGAATGTTAGGGGAAGGGACATAGGTGCATGTGGGGAAGGTAAGTTGGGAAGGTGAGGAAGGTTTTCAGACAGACAAGACAATAGACAGGGGTGATGTGTAACACAAGAGGCAGTGAACACTTTGGATGGGGAAGGTGTTGTGGAATCCCAGTCTTAGTTACTTCAACAAGGTAACAGGGTGACTCAAGTCCCCACCCATGGGACTGTTGTCACTGCTCCTTCACTGCCCCAGGGGTGGCAGTGGTGGAATCTGAGCTCCAGGGTGAGGCTGCCCCACCAGGGTGGTGAGCATACCCTCCATCTAGCACAGGTGGCATCCCAAACCTTGGAACACTATCCTGTGCACCAATCCTGGTAGTTCATCATTGGTGACAACACCACCCCCTCCACTACCGCTCACAGAGGGAGGCCCAGCCCTGGTCTGTGGAGTGGAACTACCCAACACCACAAATAGTGCATGGGCAGCAGAGGGGGCACCACCAGACTGTGGCCCAGATTTATGGGCCCCATTGCCACACTGGAGGAGCCAAGGTAGGTGGATTACCTGGAACTGGCCTATCTTGTAGCACTGTAGTAAATTAGATATAATGATATGTTAAGGTTAGTAATAACCAAACCAATGCTAGTATTAACATAATGGAACATAATGTTGATTAATCCAAATACATATTAAGGTATATTATATGGAACACAAAAATAAATAACATAACAGTAAGTATATTAACAGCAAACCAGCATGAAATAACCCATAAGGTCAACATAACAGTTAAACAGATTATGTTAATTTTAAAGCATAATAATAAATAACATTTATAAATTAAAAAGATAAGGGGTGGAGAGAGAGAAAAACATACCATTACTGAATTTGCAGATGATATTAATACACAGACTACTGGATGGCTGAGTGGTTAAGCCATTGGACTTAAAATCCAATGGATGTATATCCACGTGAGTTTAAACCCCACTCCTGGTAGAGTTTTATAGGAATAATGGTTAAGCAGTAGGAACTTGAGTGTACTTCAGCTATACCCTGTCCTTGTTAAGTCTAGTAATCTCCTTTGATCCTGTATCCCTTTATAAGTGCAACCTGGATAACTGAATGGGAAACAGAAAACACACCCCTGGGATTCCACCTGTGCCCCCAGCTGGACAAGGGCTTTGGGTGCTGACTTGTCTGAACATGGGCTTAACTCTTGTCTAGGCATATAAGGGTCTGAGGGCCAATAGCCTATTAACCTCCTATGATCCTATATCCTTTTTTCTACAGGTGTACAGTGTCAGTTGTGTGTACAGTGACTCAATTTCTTCTATAGATAATGTAACACATACATACCTCTCAAGCTGTTAGCATGGGACAGTATGGGCTGAGCACTAACAAATGTAGGTACACAGCTACATTTAACTGTTTCACATCATGTGCACATACATAACTACCAAGGTGTTCTGTAAATGGATTTGCAAATACCCTGCATTCCAGATAATCATTTATCTGCTAATCATAGACCAGACAAATTGGGCAGTTGTCATTACATTACAAACAATTATGATAGTTGAGAGGTATGTTTGTGTACATTTAGTAGACTAGACAGTGATCAGGTCTTAGTTGGCAAGCATGGTGGTAGAACCCAAAAGCTGTGACTCCAGGGGACATTGCAAGTAATGTAACAATTGACTGTAGTGACATTCAAACACACATGCAATGAATACAGCCCTACTGCACTTATTTGAACATATTACCCATGAAGCCACAATCCTGCTTTACACTTTATTAGTATTGCTCCTTAGAATCTGTGAAGTGTACACACAATATCTGCCCAGAACGTGGGCTACCTTACCCATATACTTTGCTCCTAGAGAGGGAGGAATACAGAGCATTATTTGCCTGAAAGTGGCTTGAAGACAGCCCTAAACCATACTGTTGTTTGTGCAATACATATATCAGGCAATTTTGCATTCTTTATTTATGTCAGTTTTACAGTTGACTGCAGTGACATTCGAACACACATGCAATGAATATAGCTCTACTGCACTTATTTGCACACATTAGTTATCACACCACAATTCTTCTTTAAAAAATGTACTTACCACACTCATGACACATTCTGGCCAGGCACCTGGTGTGAGACTGGACATTGTGAGCCCATTCATGCAGCTGTTGGAAGAGAAGTACACCATTATGCATACCAGTTTTGCACAGATTCAGCTTGCATTTTAGTAAAGTACTAACAAGCATACTTACATATGTGTGGGGTATGCCCAGCACTGGCCTCTTGAACCCAGTTGTCCAAGTTTCCACTCTTCCTTCACTTCAGGTCATCATAGTAGTGAACACACAGCTCATCAGTGTGGAGGATACCAGTAGCACTGGTAAGATCCCTGGTCAATTGATCCCAGTCTTCAGCTTTACATTCTGAGCTCTGGTAATCATCCTGCAACAGCCGAGGTTCATAGTTCTGGACCAGAAGTCCAACAAACATTCTGAACTTCTGCACACCCCACCTCTGCTCCAAAAAGATCGCATCTTCACCAACACCACCAGACATATCAACAGCTTAGTAATACTCCAATAAATGTTGCAGAATACCCACCTATTGGCCTTAATATAAGCTGTTTTCCCACCCTTACACGACATACATTCAAAAAAAGTGCCACTTTGCTTAGTATCCCACAGACCCGCTTAGCAGAGCTGAGCATCGCGTAAACTCACACAACCATGCTTTAACAAAGCTTAGCAATGTGCAAATAAGTGTAGCTATTGACCATGTTTAAGCAGTGTTTAACACCATGCAGCTTTTCCAAATGTAACAATTTTGTTTCTAAATTAAACCACCCTTTAGGTCATCGCACACATTTCCGCAGCACTAAATATAAAAAGGTATGAGTGCTGGGGACTCAAGCTCAGGACCTATTACACTTTAGGCCATGACTCTACCTATTCAACTACTTGGATAGTGAAGAAAACAGTATACTTTCACATATACTACTAAGCTACCTGTTAGTGTTGCTAAGCACTGCACCGCGCCAGGCAAACAGCCATTCAAAAAAATAAATAAATAAAATAAAAAAAATAGACAACTATAACTAATTAATTACATCCAGTTTTTATTTTTAGATGTCTGGCAGATGGCAGCTGTGCATGTGCAAGTGGAGTTTTGCATTGCTGCGATCAGTGCCATGCCACACAAACAGGCATAAAAATAAAAAAGTAAATAAAAGTAAAAAATAAAAATGCAACTATTACAATTCACACATATTTCTGCACTAGCAGGGTACACTGCAGGGATTCCTATCCTATACATAACATCTGTCCAGGTATTCCCTGGGCATTCCACAACCACGGGACAGCCTCTACACTACTGCCATCACAGATACAATATCCATGTTACTATGATCTCCCTTGGCAGTGTGCCATGATTAATATGCATGATGCGCTGCCGAGGGGGAATCATGGCTGTGTACATGGGTACAGTCCATGTAGGCTCTAAAAGGACCCTACATGAATTTTATTGAATCCTAGGCTTTACCTTTAATACACTTATAATCAACTAAGCACTTTCATCCAGTAGGTAACAGGGACTTCTTCAGAGTTACAACCACCAGCTCATGCGTGGAATTTATACAAATTTTCACCAATCAAATATCAACAGTAATATTAGCTAATTAATTAATTAATTAATTAATTAATTAATTAATTAACCCTCATTTAAAGCACAAAACACTTAAAACACTTTCAAAATGTAATTAAAAGACTATTAAATGTTAAAAATATTGTACGGTCATTTTATACCTTATAAATTCATCTGCATTATAGTTCACACAATAAATATAATACATTTTTAAAAAATGAAAAAAAATAATAAGAAAATGAAAAACAAAATCATCCACAGGCGAATACTGCACCATAATCAAAAAAAAAAAAAAAAAAAAAATATATAAATATATATATATATATATATATATATATATATATATATATATATATATATATATATATATATATATATATATATATATATATATATATAGGTCCCCTTCAAAATATCTAAAACCCATAACATCTAATTTCATAACATTGAGACCAGAACATCTAAAACCCAAAATAGCTAAAACCCACAACACTGAATTTCATAACATCTAACAGTACAAATCACATGAAAATAACATCCCCTCCACATATAATGACATATAATGACACCAAACTGCCAAACACACATTGTATTATGTTTTTGCTGGGGGGGGGTTGATACAGTGAGGTTAGAAAATGTACTTTTTTTCCACTGTAGTGCGATCTTGGAGTTGGTATATTTAATTTACAGAAGGTGTGGGGATGGAGCCCCCCACATGGGGGAGTGCGGAAACATAGTAAAAAGTGTGTTTGGTAATTTGGTGTTGTTATATGTGGAGGGGGTGTTATTGTCTTGTGATTTGTAGTGTTAGATGTTGTGAAATTTGATGTTATTGTTTTTAGATGTTTTGGGTTTTAGATGCTCTGGTGTCAGTGTTATGAAATTAGATGTTATGGGTTTTAGATGTTTCAAAGTAGACCCATATATATATATATATATATATATATATATATATATATATATATATATATATAGTAGACCTATATATCTATATATATATATATATATATATATATATATATATATATATATATATACGTGTGTGTGTGTGTGTGTGTGTAACATTTGATATATTTGAATATATGTATATAAGTATCATTAAGTCCTGGGGGTTTAAAAGCATCAAGCCTCAATTGCCAAATTAATTCCTTAAATTCACATGTGCTTTCTGGGTCACCTCCTCCTAATGACCCTACAACCCTATCAATCACAAAAAAAAAAAAAATATTTTAAAATCCATACAAGTACTCAACTGTCTATGTAGGATGTTATTAAGCTGATTTTTTTTTTTATATTGTATAGGTGTTCCCTTATACAATCTCGTAACCTATGATTAGTTTTGCCCACAATAAATTGCAATACAAGAACTACATAAATCAGCAATGAATACTTAAGTAGTATCACAGTTGCATTTACCAGTGCATAATAAATTACAAGGAAATCCTTCAATTAATAGATATGGATCTTCATGAATAAACATACAATATTTACATCTCACCATATACTCATAAGATGAGTGTGATTTATAAATAATCCCCCATCTGATTCTCAACCAGATTCTTAATATTGGACCCCCTACTGAAAACCACAACTGGTCGTTCACCAAATTTCTCTTTTCTGTCTCCAAAAACCACCTGATTCCATAAGTTTTTAAATACTGCAATATATTTAGAAATATCACAATTAAATGGCACAATAAAATATGGAACTTTACTACCTTTAAAGACATTGGTGGCAACAACTTTATTCTGTTATAACAAAAAGGGTACAAATCTAGTCTTCCTACCATTAAGTACTTCCTCTTTAATGGAATTTAATAAATCTTCAGGATATCCCCTATCATTAAACATACCACACAGGTAATGTATTTCGCTCTCAAAAGTATCATCCCTTGTAATCATTCTGGAGAGCCAGACCTTCTGGCCCTTAACTATCCTTCTTTTTTGATCCAATGACAACTCTCAAAATGCAGATACGAATTGGGGAATGTATTTTTCGTATAATTAGCAGAGGTTAAAACTTTGCAAATTCCTATCCTCACCATTAACATTTAAATAATAAATTTGTTCAAAATCAGTCTGACAGGTGAACCTTAAAAACTGAATAGCAGTTTCCAATTAAGAAAAAAAAGAATGTTAACTCATCTACAGTGCCTTTCCACAACATAAAAACATCATCCAAAAGTATGTAGTACGTGTATAGCAATGAATGAGAACCAGAACAGAAAACATATAGTTTCTCCCATTCTGCTAGTACTCCACTGGCAAATATGGGAGCACATGCTGCTCCCATAGCTGACCCAGAAACATGATGAAAAAATTCAACTTCAGAACAGAGATAATTATTAGAAAGTACTACCACCCATAACTTAGCCACAATTATAACCTGTACTGATGAAATGGATTCATGGGAGACTCAAAATTCATTAAACAAATAGTGTTCTTCATTTTGAGGGATAACAGTAAATAAATTAATCACATCTATCATAACAAACAGCAAGGATTCATGAAATTCAATCATCTCTACATTTCCCAGAAAATACCGTGTCATGTAATGTATAAAGTGTATTTTCTACACTTCTCCTAAAGATTTTGTCTATAAATGTTCCTAAAGATTCTGTTTCAGACCCTGTGGCTGCCACTATTGGTCTAAAAGGTTGGTCATGTTGTTTTTTATGAACTTGCAGAATTCCAGAAAGTGCAGGGATCACAGGTTTGGACTCTGTTAAATAGTCAAAAGTAATTTCATCAATCAATCCTTGTAGTAATAAGCCATTTAAAATAAAATTAATTTCCTATATGCTATGTAAATCTTATTTTTTGATACTCTCTGATAGGTGTTTTCATCCATAGGTAATGCAAACATTTTAGAAGAATAATCTATACTGTTCATAATAACTACCCCCGACACACACACACCTTTATTAGGTTTCATAATTTTCCCATGTGTCTTTTAAGAAAATTTAAAAACAAACATTCATCGTGAGACAGGTTATCCTCAAAATTCACCCTATACTTGTATAGTTGCCTGAATTTATTTTCACTTAATCTTTCAAAAAATAGCAATCATAGAATTAGAAGGGGAAACAAACACACTTATTCAGTTGAAATTGTATACTAGGAATATGAATTTGAGATTATGTTTTTCTAATCTGCTTGACATCACACCTCATTAACAGTTAAAACAAAAAGTTTGACAGAGACAGAAATCTGAGAGTCATGAAATCTGATAAAGGTAGGGGTTAGTTGTTATTATAAACAGTATAGATCATTCTTCTAAAATGTTTGAATTACTTATGGATGAAAACACCTATCAGAGAGTATCAAAAATGAGATTTATCTAGCATACAGGAAAATTGACTTTATTTTAAATTAATTATTGCTACAAGGACTGATTGATGAAATTATTTTTCTATATTTGACAGTATCCAAACCCATGATTCCTGCAATTTTCAGAATTCTGAAAGTTCATAAAAGCCAACATGACCCACCTATTAGACCCATAGTGGTGGCCACAGGGTCTAAAACAGAACCTTTAGGAAAATTAATAGACAAAATTAGCAAGAAAAGTGTACAAAATACACCTTATATATAAACTGACTCATGGCATTTTCTAGGAAATTTAAAGATGATTGAATTTGATGAATCCTTACTGTTTGTTACTATAGACATGATTAATTTATTTGCTGTTAGCCCTCAAAATGAAATATTTGATTTGTTTCATGAATTTTGAATCTCCCATGACTCCAGTTTACCGGTAGAGATTTTAATTGTGGATACATTATTAGAGGTAGTACTTTCCAATAAGTATCTCTATTTTGAAGGTGAATACTTCCATCAAGTTTCTGGGGTGCTATGGGAGCAGCATGTGCCCACATATATTCAAATGGAGTGCTAATAGAATGGAAGAAACAACATGTTTTGTGTTCTGGTTTTATTTCATTAATGGACACCAACTACAGATTTTGGATGATATTTTTATGCTGTGGAAGGGCACTATAAATGAGTAACATCTTTTGTATCTTACCTGGGAACTGCTGCTCAGTTTTTGAGGTTCACCTATCAGAATGATTTTGAATAAATGGATTAATAAGATGTTAATATTGGTAAGGTTTTCCAATCCGTATCTGAATTTCAAGAGTTGTAGTCTCCTGCATCAAAAAAGAGGGATAGTTAAGGGCCAGATGGTCCAACTCTCTAGAATGATTGCAGGGGATGATACTTTTGAAAATGAAATGTATTACCTGTGTGGTATGTATAAAGACAGGAGATACCCTGAAGATTTATTAATTTCCATTAAAGAGGAGGTACTTGATGGTAGGAAGATGATATTTGCACCCTCATTAATAGAACAGAATAAAGTTTTCACATTGATGTTTTTTAAAGGTAGTAAAGATGGTGCTGATGGTAAAGCTTTACCTTTTATTGTTCCATTTAGTTGTGATATTTCTTGATATATTACAGCATTTAAAAACTTATGGCATCGTTTTTTTTTTTTTTGGAGACATAAAAGAGAAATTTGGTGAACAATCAGTAGTGATTTTCAGCAAGGGGTTTAATATTAACAATCTGATTGGGAATCAGATGGGGGTTATTTATAAATCATACTCATCTTATGAATATATGGGGAGATATAAATGTACATTTATTCATGAAAATTCATATGCATTAATTGAAGGATTTCTCCGTAACTGATCATGTCCTGGTAAATGCAACAGTGACACTTCTCAAGTAGTCATTGTTGCTTTATGTAGTTCTTGCATTTTACGTGGGCAAAACTAATCATAGGTTATGCGATTATATAAGGGAACACCTATAAGATATCAAAAACATCAACTTAATAACATGCTATATAAACAAGTGACTACTTTTATGGATTTTAAGAAATTAACTTTTTTTGTAATTAATAAGATTGTGGGGTCATCAAGAGGAGTTGACTGGGAAAACACACATGAATTTAAAGAATTAATTTGGCAATTAAGGCTTTATGCTTGTCAACCCACAGGACTTAATGATTCAGTATCTATGGTAAGTGCATTGAACATTAGGGTGAATAGACTGAATTAAAATTAATATTTATATACATATGTTCAAGTATATCAAATGTTGCACACACACACATGAACACATACACACACACATACACACACACACATATACGTGTATACATATATATATATATATATATATATATATATATATATATATATATATATAAATTTATTTATTTATTTATTTATTTGTTTATTTTTTTTTTTTTGCAGTATTAGTGGATAAATTATTTTTTTCATTTTCTTATTATTTTTTCATTTTCTAAACATATATCTATTGCATGAACTATATTGTAGATTCATTAATAAAGATATAAAATGAGCATACAGTATTTTTTAACATTTTATATACTATTTTATAAGTGTTTTTGTGCTTTAACTGTGGCTTAATTAATATTACTTTTGGTATTTGACTAGTGGAAATTTGTATAAATTTCACCCATGAGCTGGTTGTTGTAACTCTGAAGAAGTCCAGAATTAATGTGCTTAGTTGATTATAAGTGTATTAAAGTTTTTTTTTCCCAAAACTGTAAAGCAGTTTTATTGTCACTTCATTCTGCTGCTGGGTTTATGAACTTCTAGTTTATAAACTGTGTTGCTGTGTGGTGCATTTCATTTGGATTGCATTTTTGAAGTGCTTGCTGTACCTCTTCAGTGTGGTTACTAGTTCTTGCTGTGGATTTTGGTGTAAAGCTAGGAATAGCTTGGCCAAGGCTGTCTTCAGTGCAAATGGCATTTCACGTACTAGTGACCAATGCTGCCACTATAATGATATGAAAAAGCACAAGCAGGACTTCCTAAGCAAGTAGGATGATGAATTTAAGTCTGTAAGCACTCCTCAGTTGTGTCAGTATACTGACCCATAGCAGTCAATGATATAGCATGCATTAGACAGCCAAGACAATTATTCATTATGCTTTCATATGTGTTCTTTTCTTTTTCTCTACTGTACAGCTGCAGAGGAAATAGCAACATTTATAAATTAGGATTATATCTACTTTTAAACCCTTTCTCTTTCATATTATTTCAGTATCATACCTAGATCTGGTAATGCATCTTTTACTTCTCCATAAAAAAATTCAAAAGGTTGCATTGGTGGTTTGATAATTGCAAAAAGACAGTAGTTCAAATTATCATCACAAATTACTACTCTTGAAGTTGGTGATCTGTCAGGAGCAACCTTTTTACTGTGATATTCAAGTGCTAAATTTTTGCTTCCTGAATTTTTACCTTTATTATAAGTTGACAATTTTTTATCTGACTAATAAACTGCAAAGATGTGAATAAATCCAAAAGCTCTTTGGTACCATCCAGCTTTGCTGTTACTTTTCTATGGCATGTACTACTATATAATATTTCTCTATGTGTGTAATAGTAACAGATGCTCAGTGGTATGATCTCACCAACTGATATTTGTACTGTGACATGTACTGCTATATAATATTTTTTTTTTTATTTTATATTGAACTTGACTGGCATTGTGACTGAAAAGGGTCCTCTGACTAATCCAACTAACTGGTTAACAAATGATAAATAAATAAATAATCAAACAAATAAATAAATTAATGAAAAAAAATGTAGCTTTAAGATATGAATTTGAAACAGAATGAAATGAGATAAGGTTATGTATGATCAAGTTAGCATGAAACTGAAATACTAAAAGTAGTTTGGTAAGAAAGTTTTTCTGAGAGGAAGAAGGAGTATCAGAAGACCATCCAGACGTACTATAATGTTTCCATGTCGGGAGTTTTATAACTTGAATAAGAGGCAGTTATACAATGCAGGTTTAAGTGGCATGAGTAAAATGACCCTATAGTGGACCTTTTTTAGAGGTTAGTCCATGTAAAATTCCTAGTTAAATATTAACTGAAATGTGAACTTATGACCGAAAAAACAGTGTATGTCTAAAGAAGAAAAGAAACGCTACAAATGTAAGACAAAAATGAGACTCTAGACAGTGTAATTGGATGAGGGAAAATCAGTACATACTGCTTACCTTGACATGGCCAAAGCCATTGACACAATCCCCAACTCGGGCATCATCGAAAAACTAACAGAACTTGGCATAAATCCTTATGCCATCAGGTGGGTGGCCAACTGGCACACTGATAGGACCCACAAGGTCAAAATAGGTGCTACTACCTCCAATAGCAGACCTGTCACTAGTGGTGTCCTCCAGGGATCTGTCCTGGGACCCCTATTGTTTGGCATTTACTTCTCAGAGGTCCAGGCAAAGAAGCCTTTGCCTGACCAAGTTTGTGGATGACTGTAAGTTGAGTGTTGTCAATGAAGGCAGGAGTGTGGCACTGAATGGAGAGTTTATGACAGTTAACATGATACCCTGACCCCATGTAGAAAAATGGGGAAAAGGGGGCTGATGATCATGAGGATTGACTCCCCAAATGATGTTAACATACTTCAAGAGGGTCTCACAGCAACAAATGACTGGTGTCAAAGTCATGGGCTTAAGTTAAATGCAAAAAATGTATCATCATACCATTCAGCAAAAACACAGCCTCTACTGATTGCCACATTAGCAGCAACCCCCTAAACACACAAACTGTGGTGAGAGACCTGGGTACACAAGTTGACAACAATCTCACATTTGACCACCATGTAGAGGCAGTGATCAGAATAGCCTTTTACTTGGTTCATCTCATAAGTAAAGGGATTGCATCCAGAAAAAAAAGAGGTTATTACTTATCTGTACTCCTCCCTCATTAGGCCAATAATTGAGTACAATGCCACATTTGGTATGTACCTCTCCAAATACCTGCACCAACTGGAAAGGCCATGGAAATACATCACTAAGAGAATCAATGGCCTCCAACACCTGTCCTATGTGGGCAGGCTCAAATCACTATCACTCTACTCTGTATCGTGCAGATTGCTCAGAGGTGATCTGTGTCCCACCTACAAGGCAATCTCAGACCCTGCTCTACTAGAGTTGCTCCATATCCGTAAGTCTAACTCCTCATATAGTACCCGATCAAAAGGCATAAATCTAATATGTGACATTAACAAAACCTGCTGGAGAGACAGGTTTGTCTCCCAGAGGCTGTCCCATCAATGGAATAGACTCCCCATACACGTTAAAGTATGTCATTGACCCTCTTCAAGCACAACCTTGATGAGTGGATGAAAACCACAAATTTCTCCCAAGGGTTCCACATGTGTCCCTCATTGACAGGGGTGATAGGTGCTGATTGAGGTTTCTTTTTTGGGGATAAACTCTTGGCTAGGCTTGTAAGGGCCCCAGAGACATTAGCCTAGTAATCTCTTATGATCCTTTGATCCTATAATATATGGCTAATTTGAAGAAAGTGATAAAGTAGAAATGAATATGTAAATAAAATAATTTATTTTGTAAGGTTAGTTTAGAATGATAGATGGAAGAATGCAGTACATAGCAAAGAACATAATATAAAATGTTTATGAGAAATTGTGAAGATGGTTGAGTTGTGAGTTATGAAGTGAACATATGCAATTTTGCTTAATTAGAATATTTATATTTCTGCATCTTTGTTTTTTTTCTTTTCTGTATCTATAAGGATGTATAATTTGAATTAAGATATTGAATTGATAATTTTACTGAATTGTTCTAATTGGATTCGTTTTAAAAGCCCCATACTTTTTTGATAAGTGTTATATGATCATTTACATATACAAGAAGTTTCACCAACTCAGGTAGGCTAGATCTCAGTTTAATGCCTCATCTAAAGGATATTTTACATTTGGGGAAGTATCTTTTGGAGGTCTGAAAGTCCATGTGTCACCTTCCAAGGCCATTTGGCTCCCAGTCACTGTTAGGGCTTTTGCTGTTATTCAACAGATTGATTTTCAACCTGCTTAACTTTGACAACTGTCCACCTTTGGTGAAGAGGCTGTGACTTTGTGCCATTAGTTAAGATACAGTAACACTAAATCAATGACTTACAAAGAGCCATTTTAACTTTTCATTCTGAAAGTGCTTTTTCTAAAACTGTACCAGGATCCTGGAACATCATATCCATGGAAAAGAGGACTGTAAATTGAATATGCTTCTTTTAGGTTTGTAGGTTCATAGGTGCTAACTTGGCTATTGAACCATAAGAATCTGTAGAATCCTAGCCCTGCATTCTCATTAATTTTTTATCCATTGTAATTTAAGTACAGATAATCAATAACTGGTAGAACATTTATATATTAGGCCTATCCATATGGGGCAATTATTTTTGGTTTACCATTCATTCATTCATTCATTCATTCATTCATTCATTCATTCATTCATTTATTCATTCATTCATTCATTCATTCAGATTGCATTTGAGCAGAGCAAGGAAAGTCCATAGCTTTATGTGGAGAGGAGGATGACTCCAAAGAAGTGTTATTCAATGTGATGCATATGTCTCACTCCATGTTAACATTTATGTTGTAGAAGAAATTAAGATCTCTTGAGCAGGTATTTATGCCACCACTGGACTTGTGAATGTGCAGTAGATCTGAGAGGATAAGGTCTGCTCAGTATCTGTATATGAGGCAGAAATTAGCCCTCAGTAGCCTGTATGATACCAAGAAAATGGATAAGGCTTTGGGATGATCAGTGTAGTTTTTATGATTTAAGCCCTTGATTTTCTTGGTGAGAAAGTGTTTTGGTCATTCAATTTGCATTAAGCGTTTGGACAGCTACATGCTGAAGTGGGTATTATACTCCATGAGCATCCTAATACATTCTGAAGTGAAATGATCGCATTGCTGAGCCTTGATACCATATCCTTACTAATAAGCTGCACAATGAAGAAGGGTTGTCTTACAGTACTGGATAGATAGAGATCAAAGGACAGTTTGCTTCTCACATAGATTCCCTGGTCCCTGACTACTGGATCCCTTTTCAGGGTAGTGTTGTTGATGTGATAGTTAAAGGGTACAGCTTGCTTGCTGAAGTAGACTATTCTACATTTTTGATGTTTACTTTTAGTCCATGATAATGGCACCAGGGTAAAGATCACTGCATACGTGAAGGAAGTCTACAAATAGAACTGCTTTGGAGTTATCACTAAAGTGCAATAATATGCATACCATACAAGTTTGGGTTAATGGACTGTTGCAATCATCACTAATCCAGCTACATTGAGTGCTTACTACTTTGAGCTATACCTTGTAAACATTTGCTTTTCATGCCATCCTTTTATTTCAGAATATACAGTTCTTGTGATTTTATTAAACATACACGTTTATGTATATTGTGTATCAGTTGTTTCAGTCTTTTTTCTTATGTCATAGCTGAAAAGGATCCATGGATTATTCCACTTTATTGAGTTTGCAAAGATAAAAGTAATATGAATTAACAACTTTCCTGAGTTTTGTTGTATCTTTTGAGTCTAGCATATGCACTTGCACACGTGAAGGTTACCTTAAAGTTGTTTTCTGTGTTTAATATAAAACTTTTTTTTGCAAAGTTCATACCTAACAAATGATAGTACCTAGAACCAGTAATGTTAATTTAATGTATTTTTAATGTTGTGATTTATTACATTATTTTGCCTAGAATTAAATATATAGATAGAGTTAAAATAGTGAAGAGGGAACAAATAATATTAGCGTTGCATTATAGCAGTAATCTACTCAATAATGCTGGTTTATACGTCTGACATATTTGTTCATTTGGGCTTCACCTTCATAATCACATCACGCCAGTCATGACTAAACCCAGCATTACCCACACACAGCTTTTTCTTTAGGAATGGAACTTTATTTGTAAAAATGTCTTTTTCGATTCTTAGAAAAAGTATAAACTTATGGAAAGAAATAATACTTTTTAAAAGAAATGAAAATAACACTGACATAAATGTGCTGAGTTTAAAAATAAATAGCAACACTTTGTAAATAAGCAAACATCAAACTGGCAAACTACTATCAGCCGAAAAGCTTGAGTCAGGTCTGATTAATTTCTTAAACAGGTAATCAGACCTTATGGGGAAGCAATGTCTTGATAAAGATAACTTCACTGAACACAAACTTGTGTTGTAAGTTCTAAAATTCAAATGTTTATGTGTAGCTCATGTCTTACAACAAAGACAGTCCTGAAGGCTTCTTAGCTGTGTTGGAGACTCCTGTATTGCCATACAGTTTGCAGGATTGTACAGCAAAGAGTGATGCTGTAATGCATGTGCCATTGAATCTCTATGGGCAGGATTCACGAAGGCTTGCACGGAGTGTAAGAGACGTGCAACACTCCATGCAAGCCTCGCGATCCAGGAACAGCCCTAAGCTCCGTGTAAGAGACCAGCTAAAACGTCTCTTACACGGACTGGGCGTGGACATGCTAAATACCTCACTTGCATCCAAAAGGTATGCAAATGAGGTATATTAGCGATCCACGAAGCAGAAACTAGTCCGTGTAAGAGATGTTTTAGCTGCAGAAATGTACTCAGTTGACAACTGAGTGCGTTTCTGCAAATTCCACAACGGAGCCATGTCAGCTCCAAAAAAAGGTTGCATATGACTCAGGCAGCATGCCAGTGGCCAAATATGTGGCCATTGGCAATATAACCTGATGCCAAAATAATAAAATTATAATTTTTTTTCAGCGATCGCCAATGTTTAAACCCAGCGCAGCTCCACGCAAACGGGCTGCGCTGTATAAAAACATAAAAAAGAAGGTTATAAACCCACAAATGTGGGTTTCATGCAATACATGGAATGACAATGCAGGGACCAGCAGACCAAAAACAACATGGCCACCGTGTAATGGTTGCTAAGGGGGGAAGCTGAGTCTAAGACATGTAACTAAGCATTAGTAGGCAATCTCATGTAAATGAGGGTACGGATACTGAATCTCACAGTCACATAGCAAATGAGCACAGTCTGAGTAGTGTAAGAGATACATAAGGGGGAGGAATAGAGTAGGAGATAGGTGACATCACAGGGGGGAATGGTAGAAAGAAATGCAGTTCATTGGAGGCCAGTGTAACTTGACAGATGACAGGCAAAGATCATGGAAAGAGGTGTGCCGCTAGATAAGTCAGGGAAAGTCAAGAAATGGAAGGTGTACACTGTTACTTACACCAAAGTTTCCTGCTGAGAGTGCATGCGCACGTGTGCGCGCCATGAAGCGCGAGTAGGACAGTGTGCACGTGTGAAGGCAGTCTGAGCATGTGGGAGCGTGTTGGGAGATGTTTAACATTGTTTGCGCGGGTGTGCACGCGTGTGGGGTAGGCTGAGTATGTTGCAGGCTGTTGGCAGACGTGTAACAGTGTTTGCGCGGGTGTACATGCATTTTAACCGGAATAAGTAGATTCTGAACCGTGTGAGCACGTGTGCGCGCGTGTAAGCCACTGTGAGCGTGTTTCTGATAGTATGCACGTTGCTCCCCCCAGAGGAAACAGAGAGGAAAAAGGAAGCAACAGAATTAATAGGATGCTAGCAGGGATAACTGCTAAAGCTAGCCGGTGAAAACAATTAGAAGCAGGCAATTACACAGGCAGAATAGTAGCCCAGCCCAGCACTTAAAACTCTGCAAACAGTAGTGCAGGATGTTTCCCTTAAGAGACACTGCAAGACAGGAGTAAGCTAATAGAAGTGAAAACTGAAAAAGCTGAACTCAGAGCAGAAATGTTAGGGGCTGCCATAGCTGTCATAATGAGACATAGGCGACTTGCTGAGGGTGGTGACAATGCAGATGGTGCCACACAACCCACAGTGAGGAGACGGAGAAGAGTGTACAGGCCCAGGGTCACCTACCAAGGGTTACATGAGCTGGAGATAGTAGAGCGCTATAGAGTGGACAGAGAGCTCCTGCAGCAAATTGTTGAGCTGTGCAGGCCATGCCTCACACACAGAACCAACAGAAAGGAACCCATCCCACTGGAAACCAAGGTATGTGTTGGCCTAAGAATACTAGCAACAGGTACCTTCCAGAGACCAACTGGCGATATGATGGGGATATCACAGGCATCAGCCTCCAGGGTACTGCACCAGTTCCTGGATGCCATGTCAGCACATGTTGGTGATCAGGTATATTTCCCCAATGCCCGTGAGGTATTGGCCAGCAATATGCATCCCTTCCAGCAAATAGCGGAATACCCTGAGGTACTGGGTGCAATAGACTGCACGCACATACGCATCAAAGCACCAGCCGGTGAGCGGGGTAGGGCCTACATTAACCGCAAGGGCTTCCCCTCCATCAACTGCCAGGTCATGTGTGATGCCCAGGGCATAATAATGAATGTGTGCTGGCTGCCCTGGGAGTTACCACGATTCCCACATCTGGCATTTGACGCAGCTGTACCAGACATTTGCCAATGGGGACATCCCACACGGACACCTAGTGGGGGATGCAGGTTATGCACTGGAGGCGTGGCTGATGACACCCATCAGAAATGCACACACACCTGAACAGGAATGCCATAATGAGGCACACGCACAAACACGTAATGTAATAGAGTGTGTTTGGGCTGCTCAAGTCACGGTTCCGGTGTCTGGACACATCTGGTGGAGCCTTGCAGTACACACCAACTACATGTACCCAAATTGTCATGGTATGTGCTATGCTACATAATATGATCTTGTGAAAACAGCTGCAGCAGGACCAGCATAGGGCCGGGCCAAACAGCCCCCCACCATTGCCAAGGCCATCACAGGCAGAGCGTGACTCGGAGGAGGAACAACCTGAGCCTGCCCCAGTAGGCTGAAGGAGGCGTGCCCAGTATGCCCTGGCCTTGGCAAAGAGGCAACGCATAGCACATACACTGGCTCAGTAGGAACCCTGGGAATGATACCCCTCTGACTCACTCAAATAATAACATGGATGCCTAAAATGACATGACCTGCTCACAAACATGTACAGGGAAGTGTAATATGTGCATCTAACAGAGGCAGCCCTGCAGCACCACCTGAGGCATGAATGCTATGTGATAAGTAATGTAACACCATGTACTATATACACACCTGAGCACCCTGACTAACATCCACCCTCACCAAGCATGAAGCTACAAAATGACGATGGGATGATCAAGTGCAATAACTGGCTGAAGTAATGCAGTTAGTCAAAGGGGAGCCAATGTGTTTCAGGCTTTGAGGACATGCGGAGCTTGACATGATGCACTACCTGCTAAGGGTGGCGTGCACCTATCATGCCATGCCCCATGGATACCGGCAAAGGCTGTCAGTACCCACAGCATGCCCTGAATACGTAAGTCTCAAAACACAAACCCACCTTCATAGGTTCTACAAGGGATAGGAACCTAGATGTAATGCTACCCAATGACAGATGTATAAACAGCAAGATGTGTGCAGTGTAAACGCACACAGTATGGAGAATGTAGATACCAGTCCAGCCACAACAAGTAGAATTTGTGAATCCAGAGGCAATGTGACACCAGTACCAAGTACACAGGCAACCACAACACCCCCCAATAAATACAAATATATGTGATAGATGCATCCATGTATCCAAACCAGAGGTTGAGCTCCACCAACTCAGTACTGTCAAAACTAGTCAGAAGGAGAAGGTAACCATATTCACCACAAACCCAGTCCCACATAGACCTACCACAACTGTAAACCAAACACATAAACACAGACAAATATTCCCGGAGGCCTTAATTACAAACACACCACACCAACAGAAGCCTCCAAAGTAGATCACAAGCAACCACAACCTTCAAACGTAGCACATGCAATGAATAGTATGCAAAGCTGGTGTGACAAACAGTCTCAGGCCAGAAGGAGAAACAACATGCCTGATACAGTCGTAATAGGTGTCTGTATAGGCAGACACACTGCTGTCCCACTCACCAGACTGAACAAGGGAAAGGGCAGAGTAAGCTGCTTGTAGGCTGCCACAAAATGCCACATAACACAAGTACGCAGGTCACCCCAAAGCAAGCAGAAATATGATGCACTCAATGTCCATGCTGGTGTGAATTACCTGAGATGTACCTCCCTGGTCAACATCAAAAGAGACATGGATGGTCCCTCTGAGTATGTACCCCAGGGTGGGGTGACACTGGCTGTGTGCAGCATCCAACCCTCACCAAGAATGATGCCACAGTACAAACACAGAATGCTCATGTTTAACAGCTAGCACAGTTACAGCTGTCAGTCCAAGAGGGTCTAATGTGTGTCTGCATGAGATGTCAAGCATGACAAGCCATGCTGCTGTTCCAGGGATGGCTTTCAGCTGTTACCCGTGTGCGTCTGGATACTGGATAAGGCCTTTGCCGCCTCCATAGAGCCGTATGTAGGCAATGCCAAAAAGACTACCCACCACCCTAGAAAACATAAGTGGTAGGAAACATAAGGGTAATGCTGACCAATGCCAGATGTGTAAACTGCAATATACATGCCCCTGAAGCACTTCCCATTATGGAGAACATTGATGTCTGTGCAGTAACAGAAGCCTGCTGCAAGCCTAGTGATAGCACACCAGCACTACTAGGTTATACCACATATCATGTGTTATGGCCCCAACACCTGCACCAAAACATCAAAGGAGGGGGAGTATCCATATGCAGTACAGACACCCATATTGCCAGGTAACTGACAATGCACAAAGCAGCGGACACCACCCATGTGCACATAACTGTAGTCAAAACTGCTGTACAGTCTGTAGCATGCGACAGACCACACTCTCACGCACAAGAACTCCACCCAGACATCCAAAGACACTGGACAGTATGAATGTCCCACCAAATACCAGACAAGGTACACAAAAATTACCACATAGGTGTCAAACCATTATGTATGCAAGGAGTAATCAGGGACCTAGGGACACAGGTCGACATTAATCTGTCATGTGACACCCACAATGCCAATGTGGCTATGAAGACTGTCGATACTGGACACTGTATCATGAAAGGATTCACATCAACATCAACAGAGGTCACTGTGCCACTGTACTGTTCCCTTATCAGACCCATAATCTAGTACAATGACTCATATGGGATGTACCGTGTGACACCTGCAGCGGTTCGAAGACCTCATAGTTACCCCACCAACAGGATAAAGGGTGTGAAATATATGTCATATGCTGCCTGGCTGTAGACACCCCAGCTGACTGCAGTCACACACTGCCTACACAGAGGCATTGTATGTCTGTTGTACAAGGCCATGTCCAACACAGGAGTAATGGACATTCTACACCACCGGAAATCAAAGCCATTGGAGCTGTGAGAGTCACAGATGTCAGCCTCAACACATAATGAAATAAGATGTGCTGGAGGGAGAGATACATAACCCATAGGCTCCCCACACCCAGAAACAGGATCCCAATTCATGGTAGGCAGAGCCCCTCACTGACACCCCTCAACAGAAATATTCCCAAGTGGATGGATGACCGTACATGTATACTGGGGGTCCTCACTGTGTCACGACCAGACAGAGGCACAGTGAAGAACCTCATAAATGGCCATAATTGAACATAGCAAGGGGTGGCAAAAGACACACACACTCTGGCTAGGCTTACTGATGGCCTAGGGTGTCTATCCTAGAATGAACCCATGAACCTATGAAGATACAAAACATACAGGACACTAAGGATAATCACAAGGCTTACCCAACTGATGGTAGGAACCATGTTGGGCATCCACAGATATGCTCCAAATCACACAGATATTACAAACAACATACCAAACACACACACATATTGCTAACATACAACCTGTCAGGTGTAGTGCAAACACCACCCCCCCGAGTGCAAAATACCTATCCCAGCAGACTGATGGTCCCCTGACATTGCAGATGCTGAGGTAACAGCCATCATCTGCAAAGCAGAACACACAGCAGCAAAGGTATGTGATGGTGTCCTGTGCTGAGGCCAACATGGACTCCAAGAATAATGGAATGCCAAATCACACTACTGCCCAATGTCAGCCTTACCACAGGATATGTACCCAAAGAGCAGTGTACAACAACAGTGGTCCATCACAACAAAGGTGTTGCCTGAATGGATACTCCAAACTACCACCCCAGGATCCTGACAAGCTTGTTCTGCACTGCTATGGAAACGATCAGTATGTACCGCAGACAGAAGGCTATTGTGGACCTACTGATACTGGACCCTACACAGTGTGGCTGTTGTAACTGCAGAACCTGCCCCTAAACATGTCTAACCCATTTGAAGCAGTCATTAAGGTCGTTGATGAGGGCAATGTGATCCACACAGCATAGCTGGACCGTGCACATGCTTCTAGACAATACCATACGAGTTCAGTAAGGATATGTTCAACAGTTTAAATATACACCCCTATGTCAGTAGAGGGGTTGCAAACCAGACCAAGGACAGAACTGACATGGTCAGACATGCTGCATCCATGTCAGACTACAAAGCGGATATGAGTGGCATCCCACAAGGCCTGGTCTTGGCCCCACCCCCACCCCATTCTGTATATATGTCCCATAGGTATAAGCCAGCATGGAAGGACTGTGACTGAGCATGTATGCAGAGGAGTACAAACAGCCCACCATATCCGGCCCCAGCTGACACAAGCAACCCACAAAAGGGCCACCTACAAACAGACAACTGTAGCCATAGCCATGTCAACAAGCTAATTGCAGAACTGTGTATAGACAACCACCGTGGATATACAGTAAGTGCCCACAAATTACCACACAGGTGTTAACCCATGAGGTACCTAACATGTAATGTGAGACCTGGGTACAAAAGGTGATAAATATCCAGCACTGGACAAACATGTGGCTGTAGTGTTCGTAGAAACATGTACCATATACCCACCCAAACATGAAGGTTGGCAGATGTAGATAAGGGGAACTCACTGTGGCTCTGCAGCCATCCTCCATCAGCATCACAACTGACTACAATAGCCCCTGTGGGATATACCACAGCAGACACCTCCATCAACTGTAAAGTCCACAACAGTACCCCACCAGGGGTAGCAAAGATCATGAACAGATGCCATGTGTTGCCTGAGTAAACAAACTGCAGCCCCACACACTGCCATCCTTCCCAGCTACAGGAAAGCTGTGCCTGATGTATGAAGCCATGTCCAACCTGGAATGAATGAACATGTTGCACCTTGTACAATCTGAATGGCAGTGAGCTATGCACATGAGAGACCTGAACCCCAGCACTGACATACATAGGACAAGCTGTACAGAATGATCCTAACACAGAAGGCACCCCCACACTTCAGTAAACTCCTGGTACAGGTCAGCCAGAGAGCCACATATCGACACCCCTCAAGAGGCATCCTGATGAGTGTATGGAAGATGGTAGGCTAACCCTGGGTATCACTGTTATGTCAGAGGTAGACGGAGGCACAGTATACTAACCATGACATATATCATGGCAAACTCCAGTTACAATGTGTGTCGAAGGACAAACACACCCTGTGACTAGCATCAGAAATGGCCTAGGGAACATCGCTAGTGTTTGCCAATGTCCACCCATGTTGTGGAATACACTAGCAATGTTGGACAAGCCTGGTGTAGGTAGTCCATATCTGAACATATTGCAACATGGTCATATGTGCACAACTGGCCCCTACACAGTCTGTTGTGCTCACTATGAAGATGTCAAGCAGTCATAGGACTAAAGCCCAGGATACTGTCCACCACAGTGAAAGTACCGAACCAGTACACTATACGGTACTACAGTGTCAGGACATTATGAAAGTATGTTGAGAACTGTCTGCAAAGTATCCCATGCAATCCCTGCAGGCACAGTATAATCCCTGTTGTGGCAGACATGAAGCAGTTGGCCAGTTAGTACACAACATGACACCCAACACACAACCATAAATGTGCGATATTGTCGAAGTTCACACACACCCAAATATGTGGTGGACTTCAGAGTGCAACATATGGAAAGCTCACACCGGGCATGCTCGCACACTTTGATAAATGAGGCATATGTCAGACAACATGCCATGGAAAGGCTGAACTGGGCATGCTCACACACTTAGGCCATATCTCCGTTTAGCAGTTGGCCACACATATCTGGTATTTGTACGTGTCAGTCCAGGAACCAACCACAACACAGCAATCAGCCCAGTGCACACAGTAAATGACCACAGAGACATAAGTGATATAGTGGATCGCCGTCATATGCAAACATCTTCCACAGATACACAAGTTGCTCATAGGAACAGGGAATGCTATGGCAATAAAGACCTGCAAACAGTAGAACAGCACAACAAATATTGTGCATCCGACAATTGAACATATGGGTGTAGAGGTCAATAATAGGTTTCTTCCCCTAGGGAATGACAGCTCAGCCAGAGTGTGCTTGGCATCTGCATCCCCAGGATAGTAGGCTACTGTGCCACTGTAAAGTAGGTCACAGAAGGCAACATGTGAGGCTAGTGAGCTGTGCCTCTGTCAAGCAGGGGCACCGTGGAGGTCTCAGGGATTGAATGTGCTAAGCCACAGCCATGTTGTCAGTGTGTGCTGTGAGAGGGTTGCTGAGGATCTCTGACAGTAGGTGTCTGTCAATAACAGACTGAGGGGAGCCCTATCTGCATTCTCTGGATGATTCCACTGTCAACACTGTGTTGTAATGAGTATGTGTGAATGAAGTGCCATGCCAGAACTGTCCACAGATGTCCTCCCTCTGTGGGCTACAGCTCTGCAATGTATTAGGTCACTCTGTCTGTTGTACGGCACATATATGGCTGGTGTACAGCTGACAGGTGTCTTGTTGTGGAGCAGTCATGTGTATATGTGGGATAGCATGACCAATGCAAATTGTACATGTGCTCATAGAATGCAATTGTCAAAGATTATGCTGAGTGGCCAGTATAGTCCTCCAGCATGGGTCCTCTGAAGTCATCCACCCCAGTCTACACAAGTGTAGAGTCTGCTTGTGCTAAACACAGTTTGTGTGCAGTGACAACCTTGCCTGGGGGTGGAGATGGGATATGGATGTCCAGGGAAAGGTGGGTATGGTCAGATATCAACAATGGTGGTCTACCTCTGGTGTGGAACAGTGAGTACCCACGTTGCAGATGGACAGGTGCAATATGTATTCATCCATGTGGCTGTGGTGTGTAGTTCTGCCATAGCACATGGACCCACAAATTGTAGTGGCTGTAGGGTAAAGTGGTAGAGGCCTGAGTAGTTCTCACACACAATATGCCTGTACCTGATGTTAACAACTGGAATGGTGTATGTGAACACCTGCATATCCTGGCACTGTTCCCAGGGAAGCTAAGTGTGTGTCCTGGATGTGGGTGTGGTGTTCTGTACTGGTTGTGTTGTGTGTTACAGGTCCTGTGGTCCCAAAGCATGGTATAGAACATAACCTGCCAGTGCGATGTGCATATCTGATCCTGACGTAGGTGGCTGCAAATGCATATATATATATATATATATATATATATATATATGCTATCCCCCACCTGACAGGTAGTACTACATCTACATACCTCTGTAGAAATAAAGATGTCAGCTCCCTATAAATACTACAGGTGCAGAATAGATGCCCACTAATTTGGATAGTGCACTCTGCTAATGTGTCTCCCTCAAGTGTCATAATATAGTTAGGTAAGGGTTTGAATCCTGCAAATGCTCAGTCTGTGTGTGTGGGTGAGTGGGGTTTGTGTGTGTGAAAGGCTGTAAGAAAGAAATGTCCCTTTTGGCAACTGGGAAAACACACTACAGGATGCACATTCCCCTTTCTAAACACTGATGATGTCAGCACCCTATAAGTACAGCAGGTGAAGGGAAACCACCCAATAATGCGAATAGCGTGCTCCGCTAATGCGTCCGTCTTGAGTGTCATAACATAGTTAGGTAGAGCTTTGAATCTTGTACATGCTCAGTGCGTGTGGAGGGGGTTAGTGTGTGTTCAAGACTGTTTGAAAGAAATATCAGTTTTGCCAACTAGGAGAATACACTACAGGATGCACATTCCCCTTTCTAAACACAGATGATGTCAGCACCCTATAAGTACATCAGGAGAAGGAAGTCTCCCAGTAATGCGAATAGCACTCTCTGCTAATGCGTCTGTTTCGAGTGTCATAACATAGTTAAGTAGTGGTTTAAATCCTGCAAATAGCAAGTGTTTGTGTTTGGATGAGGGGGATTAGTGGGTGTGCAAATTTGTGTGTGGTAAATGTCCCTTTTGGCAACTGGGAGAACACACAACAGGATGCACACCCCCCTTTCTAAACACAGATGATGTCAGCACCCTATAAGTATAGCAGGAGAAGAGAAGCCTCTAAGTAATGCGAATAGCGCGCTCTGCTCATGCATCCATCTCGAGTGTCATAACATAGTTAGATAGTGGTTTGAATCCTGCAAGTGTGTGTGTTTGGATGAGGGGGGTTAGTGTGTGTACAAATTTCTGTGAGGTAAATGTCCCTTTTGGCAACTGGGAGAACACACTACAGGATGCACACTCCCCTTTCTAAACACAGATGATGTCAGCACCCTATAAGTACAGCAGGAGAAGAGAAGCTTTTCAGTAATGAGAATAGCATGCTCTGCTAATGCGTCCTTCTCGAGTGTCATAACGTAGTTAGGTAGTGGTTTGAATCCTGCAAATGGCAAGAGTGTGTGTTTAAATGAGGGGGGTTAGTGTGTGTACAATTTTGTGTGAGGTAAATGTCCCTTTTGGCAACTTGGAGAACACACTACAGGATGCACATTCCCCTTTCTAAACACAGATGATGTCAGCACCCTATAAGTACAGCAGGAGAAGAAAAGCCTCCAAGTAATGCGAATAGCGCACTCCGCTAATGCGTCTCTCCTGAGTATCGTAATGTAGTTAGATAGGAGTTTGAAACCTATAAATGGCATGTGTGTGTGTTTGGCTGTGGGGAGTTTGTGTGTATGCATTTCTGTATGAAAAACATGTTAGTTTTGGCAATCAGGAGATCACACTACCTGATGCACATTACCCTTTCAAAATACTGATGTTGTCAGCACCCTATAAGTACAGCCAGAGAAGAGGAACTATCTAGTAAACCGAATAGTGTGCTTTGCTTATGCGTCTCTCTCATGTGTCATGACTTAGTTAGGTAGGGGAATGAATCCTGCAAATGGCAAGTGTGCGTGTGTGTGGGGGTAGTAGCGTGTGTGTAAATGCAAGTGTGAGAGAACAGATCCTTTTGGCAAATACTACAATACACCAGATGCTGCATACTGCCCCAGTAAACACAAGGGATGTCACCACACTATCAGCACAGCCAAACAGGGCTAGTTGGCTAGTAATGCCAATAGTGTGCTCTGCTACTGTGTCTATTACCATTGTCAGGGTACAGATAGGTATGTTTTGGTAACCCACAACTGCCACATGTGGTTGTGTCACACAGTATGACCTTGTGTGGGTCTTTGTACATAACAATGCATGCCATTGCCTAAACCAGCAATGGCATTGCACACATGATGTATGTGTGTGACACATACACATAAATAACTGTGACCTGCAGAAGTTACCATGTCTGACACATGCCTCGAGTGGATAAATGGTATTTGCAATGTATACCAATATGACTGTGTCTTACTGTGCAGGGTCCGCGTGGTATGTCTCTATACAGTGTGGGTGTATATGGTGAAATACCTACAGCAGGGGATACACATCTGGTCTGGGCCATATAGTGTATATGTAGTCGATGTACAGGTGCTGCATGTTCCCACCTGTTGTGGTAGTGGTAACATGTCATTCCACTGCAATTCAGTGACCACATGCTGTGAACCCTTCAACTAGTGTGTTGTAGCTACAGTAATGCTCACGCACAATGTTTGGCTGGATGCAGTCCAGCCATATAAACACAGTTCTTGAGACTGTCATATTGCCAGTGTTGTTATGGAGGATAGGTGGTCTTCCTGTGTATGGGAGGGTTGTGTGTGCCAAGCTATGAACCAGATGGCAGTCCGACACACTGTTAGCTGCACATGATTAGGCCCTGATGCTTTGTGCTGTGCCAACAACCTGGAGGTGTGTGTATCTGTGGTACCTTGGGATACCACCCCCTGTCCATGTGTGTTACATGTGTAGGGGACGACAGGCATGGTATGGGGCATAACCTGTCAGTGATTTGTAACACCTGTGAGCCATGAATCATGAATCTGGTACTGCACAGACATTGCAGTTCACTGTGCTGAGGACAGTGTCTGGTGCATGCATCTTCTGGTGTACACTGCTGTTGTTGTGTAGCAGCACTGTTAGTGTCCTAACCTGTGTGATACCCACGGAGGTAGCTATGTAAACCATGTCCTGCAGCATAAGGCAGTATGTGTGTACCAAGGAGCTTTGCCATTATACATCGGGCCATGGATGTCACGTGCAAGATGACCCTTGCACATCATTGTGGCTTCCCTAGCATGTAAGCACACGTTGACAGCCAGCGGATACCCTATGAATGACAGTGGAGACTGAGCATAATGTAGACATACAACACCCTTCCTACATATGGTGGTAGCATACCTGGTGAGGGTATGTTGGCAACCAAGATCAGGCTCATACTGGTCTCTGCCACATGCTGAGAGATCCAGTCTATGTTCTCTATCATGTAGTCCAGGGAGGTATGTCTCAGGCTGCCATACTGGCATGGTCAATGAGTGAGTCATATGTGTCTATGCCTCTGACTGACCTGTATGCATGTGTTCTGTGGTGGACCATAGTGCCCCTGAGGCATATCACTGTGACCTTCACCAGATACAGCCTGTTGAGCGGGACCCCAATGCAGCATACAAGACAGGTACCTGACACGTCTGTAGCACGTGTGTTGTGTAGCCCTACAGGCTGTGAGTGTGTGGCACAGGGGATGTGTGTGCCATGTGTGGCATGTGCTCTGTTCTGATGGAACATATGCCTGTGTGCCAGCTGCGGAGGTGTGTGATGCTCAGGCAGGATGGTATTCTGAGTCCCCACATATGCCCCAGTGTGTTCAACATGCTGTCAGTGTGTGTCAATGTCTGACTTGTATTGTAGTCACTGTAATATATTTTATTTATTTATTTATTTATCCTACATTTGTTGACCGGGATAGTCCGACTGGATGCATGTCCATTTCCAGGGGAGGCCCGGGGAGAAAAGCTACGAGGGTAAGCAGATACAGCATTACATAATACCAGCATTACATATTACAAACAGATTATTTACAGAGATTACATAAGTAAGCAAGTTAAACATGTTCCACAGGTTAATGTTAGCCCTGAGCACAAGTCAGGATTACATTAAATTACACAGTAAACTGGTTCACAGATTTTACACATTCGAGTTAGCCAGGCTTGATACATTGACATAGCCAGTTAAGTGACAAATGTTGTTTGAGTCTAGTGTTAAATTGACCTAAGGTGGAAAGTAGGGTAATATCAGCTGGAAGTGAGTTCCAGGATCTACTTACAGAGTTTGCAAAGAGAGAATCACCGGCTGTGTTATTAAATTTGCTAGTCTGAATTAGTAGTTTGTTAGAGGATCAAAGTGGTCTAGGATTGTTATAGGGGGTGATAATATTTGAAGTGCAGGAGTATTGTCTGGATTATAGAGGATTTTATAGGCCATAATCAGTTGGTTATACTGTATTAGGCTGGGTATTGCAAGCCAACCAAGCTGATTTAGATTGATGCAATGATGTGTCCTAAAAGGCAGCCCAGTGGTAAACCTGGCAATGTGGTTGTAGCAAATTGAGTGTTTGTTAAGGACAGTCTTGTTCATATTCGAGAGTAGAGGGGATGCATACAGAAGGGTTGAAACAAGGTGTGAGCGAGCTATGGCACCTTTAGCTGGAGGGGCTAGGAAGGCTGTAATTCTGTAAAGCGACCCTAGTTTTCTATCGATGGCTTTGATAATTTTGTTAACATGTAGGTCACATTTGAGATTATTGTCTATGATGACACCTAATAGTTTAGTAGATGAGTCAGGGGAGATTATTGTGCCATCAGTTGATGTTATGGTAACGGTGAAAGCGGTAGACCTACGTGTTGGGTGAAATAACAGCAGTTTAGTTTATTTGGGATTTAGGAACAGACAATGTTCAGAAAGCCAGTTTTCTATTGTATTAAAGGTGGTCTGGGTAGCTGACCATAACTCTACTGGAGATGTGGCTGAGCAGATCAGAGTAGTCTTCAGCATATTGGATACAGCTGACTTTTGGGATGACAGTATAAAGGTTGTTAATGAAGATGGAGAACAGCAAGGGCCCTAGTATAGTGGTATATATATGTGGTACTCTGAGGGTGTTAGGTAGAAGGTTAGAGAGTTTGTTCTGCCAGAGGCCAGCCTGCTGTCGACCATGCAGGTAGGATTGAAACCATTGGAAGGCTCCAGTATCTAGACAGAATGTTTGCAGGGTGTGGCTTACAAGTTGGTGATCAACCATATCGTATGCCTTGGAAAGATCCAAAAAGAGGACTGAGGATATATAATTAGTGTTGCAAGTATGGTTTATGGTGTTAGTAAAGGCTAGGAGGCCTGAAGTAGTGCTGTGATGAGGACGGAAGCCATGCTGAGTGTCTGCCATAAGGCGATTTTGGATTAGGTGGTGCATGAATTGTCTATGACTAAAGTTTCCATAATCTTTGCAAGTGGAGAGTATAGCTATTGGCCTATAATTGGAGAATTCAGTAGAGCTGCCTCCTTTGTGAAGTGGGATTACATATGACATTTTCCAGATGCTGGGAAATTTAGATTCTACCATGGTTCATTTGATTACCTTTGAGACGGGGTAAGCAATAGCATCATCTGATTTTGATAGGTACTCGGAAGGGAGTTGATCAGCAGAAAGTGTAGTGGGTTTCACTGTTTCAATCAAGGTATGGAGAAGTGAAGTGGTGACTGGTTGGCAGCTGAACGCAAGTAGGTTTCTAGGGGTGCTACTTTCAGGACCAGGGGAGATGGAGGTACATCGCTAGCTAGGGCATGAAATGTCTCAGTAAAGAATTGGTCAAAACTATCAGGAACATCTTCAGGGGTATTATCAATAGTAGCAGCAGGGATTGGGGTTGATGTTTGTCCAGGATGTAGTATATATGACATGCCACCTGACAGGGTATGGCATTATTGGGTTCAGAGAGCCCAGTCCCCAGATTGGCTGTGTGGTGGCATCCCACACATGTGTTGTACGTTCCTGGCCAAGGGTGATGGCTGACTGCATACATGTGGCAGCTGTGACATTGACACATGACTCACATAAACCACAACTGGACCATAGAGGTGATTCACAGGTTACCTTTGCACATTCTACCCTAGTAGTGTGATTGCCATGGTGAGTACCAACACATAGGGCCAATGGGGATCAACATACTGAAGGTGTGTATGTGTGGGTGTACCGCTACTGTTTCATAGCACTGACATATATGACTGCACACGTGGGTAAATGCCAGGTAAGACATGTGCAATGTGTCACAGGCAACGTACATGCGTACAGGACAGACAGTGACGTTCTGTCATGTGGAAAGTTGACATACGTATGCGCTATGCAGATGTCACTAGGAGTCTACAGAAGCACTGTAACTCTGCATTGCAGGTGTAAGCAGTGTTCCAGGGAACCCCAAGCGAACATGCATGCAAACAAAGCTACAGTAAACAGGGCTGGAAGTAGTGCATTGTACAACAAAGAAGGGGTAACAATAACAGTAAGTAACAATGCAAATATGTAGGCACTATCAACATGTACCCAGGAATACACAGCGCAGATGCCCATGGTAGAACTGATATTATGTCATAGTTATTTGTGATTTGGATTACATTGGTACTGCACACATATCTACATGCATGAACATCCACATGGCATAGTCGTTGTGGGCAACTTGACACCATTACTGTACATGTCCACCATTGCATATCACTACTTGCATTAGCTTTCCCACTGTGCTACCCATGTATGCTGCTATCTGTTGACAACCTTACCACCGGCATGCAATTATGTGCAGCTGTTATACTTTGGTATGTACTATGGGTGCAGATAACAATTCAGGAAATTCATACAGTTACTGCAGCAGGCATGCTGGGATAAACACACAGTCATAGCAGCACACTGTACTGTTACCAACATGATACTACTAATACACTTCTATGTAGTCACCCTGTGCATCAGCAACATGTTTACCTGTTCCCACAATGATGTTGGAGATTGCAGGAGGTGGCACAGTGTCATCATATGCACAGGGTGTGGATTAGGTATGCCTGAGTCAGCCACTGATACCACCAATTGACATGTGTGTGTATGTGTGTTGGTGAGGGGCAGCAGTACAGGGTGGGGCAGTGTTGGTGCAGTGTGTGCATGTATGTGGTCGCCCTAGGTGTTAACATTTCACATGTGTGTATGCACACACAGTTCCACCTCATGGCTGCCATATACAGGGGTTTGTGGACAGCCACAGACTGCACCTGGCAGGTCATACAGATCAGTGTCTGTGTGCACGGACACAGTACCTGTGCCTGGCAGGGGTGCTATGGACCGTATCCAGTACTAAGCCAGACTGGGTACTGTCATCAAAAGCGGGAGTGTGTTGACTGGACACAGGTCCCTGTTGGGACTGTCCAGAGCCATGTGCACGTGGTCTCCTGGGGCGTTCCGATGACAGCACAGACCCAGCATTGCTGGGGCTGCTGCTGGCACTATGGGCGCGAGCCTGTTGTCATCCGTGCCGACTGCCAGCTGCTGCTGTTGCCGGCATACGGCCACGTCGACGCCGCAAACGCCCACCATTGCCCTGGCTCATGGACATCTGGTTGTGGAACTGTTGTAATATGTCCCCAGAATGTCTGTCTATGACATCGGTGAAGTTACGGATAGCATCCGCAATGTCACGCATACTGTCTGTCATGGCTGTGCGACATGCTCTCAGCTCCCTCAGACCCTGTCTGGTGTACCTTTCCATAAGCGACTGTGCCTGCATGACAGTCCGAAACATAGCTGAGGTTGACAGACCTCTTTGGGCACGTCTGCCAGAGGCAGTACGCCCACGGATGCTCCCACGAGAACCCATGGGCAACTGTCTGTGTGGTACCATCAGAGGACCCTGACCATGGCTGCTGTGTGGGGACGCATGTGCCACAGGTACCACATTACCCTGGTCTATGCCCACTGTATCCTGTCCATCACCTAGGGACAATGGTGACAAAGGATGTACTGGCAGGATGACTGTGCGCATTGATGGGGTTGACAGCTGTGTACTGTCAATTGGCTGACCAGTGGCGGACCCTGACACACCTTCCTGTACCATTACACAAATATCATCATTACCAGTACCCGTGGCACAGGATTCAGGTTCCCTGCTGCAGGTCACCAGAGCAGCCCCAGAACCTGTGGGAGGAAGACAGGAAACACAGTTTACAGTCTCCAGACATTGTTACCAGTGATGCACTTCTACACACATGCACACATGCACACATGGACACATGCACACATGCACACATGGACACAGGCACACATGCACACATGGACACAGGCACACATGCAGACATGCACATGTGGACACATGCACACAGGCACACATGCACACATGCACACATGCACACAGGCACACATGCACACATGCACACATGCACACGTGGACACATGCACACATGCACACGTGGACACATGCACACATGGGCACATGCATACATGCACACATGCACACGTGGTCACATGCACACATGGGCACATGCACACATGCACATGTGGTCACGTGTACACATGCACACATGCACACATGCACACGTGGACACAGGCACACATGCACACATGCACACATGGACACAGGCACACATGCACACATGCACACGTGGACACAGGCACACCTGCACACATGCACACATGCACACATGGGCACAGGCACACCTGCACACATGCACACATGCACACCCCGCAGTATACACACAGAGCACTACTGAGTTACACTACTGTTACTAGCATTATCAGGACTATTATAGGTTATGTTAAACACACTCACCAGCATGGATGGCCTGCCTTGCTGTAACCCGGAGGACCTGCAGAAATGATGAGATTAATGTTAGTGGGCACAACTGTGCCATTGATATTGCATATGATACAGTGTACAGAACAGTCAAGTGTACATATGGCATATTACCTGCACGCTCCATGTCATGCTGCTGTGTGGAACCAGTCTCCATCATAATGCAGGTGTACTGCTGTTGGTGTTCCGGGGCTGGAGCCACAACACTTAGGAGTAGTCCCTCCAGTCTGGTGAGGGAGGGATGTGTGGCCACCCCACCTCCTGTGGCAACCTGTTGCCTGTGGATATTTGATGCACGCTGACGGACACTTCGGATTAAATCACTGCAGTGATGTCGTACCTGCTCATATGTCCTGTTATGCGTGCCAATATCATTTACCCTACGGACAAGGTCTTGCCACAGTGCAGCCCTCTCCTACTGATTCTAACTGGTGCGGGAAAACAGGATGTCATACTCCCGCACCAGGCTCTGGTGGATCTCCTCATCTTCCGCTACAGAGTAGGCAGGGTTACGCTGACGTGCCATCTCCCTGGAAGAGAACACAAACAGGATATCAGCAGACCATGTCAGCAATATATGGCACACATACTATACATGATACTCATGTGTAGTGATATACTACTACTCCCATATGTTGCATGTGTGTGTGTCGTGGTGGATACACAGGTACATGGCCAGATATCAGTGCTCAGCCAACACCTGTGCAACAATACCTGCCACATTCCACACAACATAGTAGCATGCCCCATCAGTCAGCACACACTGACAGGTGCAATGCACAACCTCACTCTGGGGGTTCAACCCAAGGTATTGTATGTGGGACGCCGTCCACTACAGTTATGTGGACAGAACTTACTCGGCCTGGATATACATATCCCACCACCACCACCAGCACAGTAGACTACTTTGATGTGTATGTGATTAGACAGTATTCACTTTCTGGGACTGAGATGGTATCCATGCAGCACACCGGGCCAGTGGAAGCCACAAGCCACACTGCTGACCCATTTGCAAATGCTTACCACGGACATGCCACAGATTGCATGGAACTTGCACACACATTTCTAACCCAGACCCTATGCACAAAGGTTAGGCATCCTGTCCGGTGGACCCCAGACAGAGGCAGATTGTATAACAATAGCAGGAGGCTACTGCAGGACAGAGCACATTCACATTAAGGGAGGCATCTGTGGTCAGCACTGGTACTAGGCTACGGTCCGTCATAACAACGGCCACGGCCTACTCTGGGAGGGAAATGGCCACAAACACTATGGATGACCACAAGGCCTTCTTCAGTTATGTTACACATATGGACCACATGCCTCAGATATGCTCTGTGTTAATACACACCTACTTAACATTCACCAAACACACGGATATTGGCAACAGTCTTGCAGACATGTTCGGTGCACATATCCCCCCTCCTTCTCCCCACCAGTTGAAATATTTATCACAGCTGTATGTAACCTCCCTATCATCTCACATGTCCAGGTGAGGGCCGCCCTCAGCAGAGCAGAACACACAGCATCACTGTGACCTCATGGTATCCCTGGATGTGTGCTACCTGCACTTCGAGAGGACATACAACCGCATATAACACTGATAATTTATCTTGGCCGTACTACAGGATATGTACCTGGACACTGGCATACAGTGACAGTGGTCCCACACCACTAAGGAGGCACCTCAACTGACCCTGGGAACTACCACATCATATGCATAACCGGCCTGGTCTGCTAAGCTATGGAATTATGCAGTATGGGATGCATATGCAGTGATATTGGGTACCTGCAGACCCTTGTTCCCAGCCAGTGTGCCTTTGTGATGGGCTGATCCTGCCTTTTGAACCTGGCTGACCTTTCAAAGCAGTCACTACAGCCATTGCTAGGGGCAATGCACAGACAACTGCTGCCAGGATCATGGCCTAAGACTGATTGACATGTACTGTATGGTCATCCCCTTTTGGTGGAACTACGTACACACAACATATCACATGGACATACCTATAGATACAGACCTATGACACATTTGGAGGGTTCACAGTATGCACACTATTAACCTGCTACTTTGCATTACCTGTGTTTGTCACAGCTGGTTGCATTACCACTGCTTCTGCTTGCTGCTGCTACTGTCACTGCTGACAGCTTCGGGTGACAGAGTCACAGTGTATAATTTTTTTTTTTTTTTTCTCTCTCTCTCTCACTTTTCTCTCTCCCTCTGTCTGCTTCCAGACAGTGCAATGAATGTATTGCATGTGTGGAGTGTTAGTACTGGATGCTTTTGTAGGTATCTGCATAGGTCCATGTGATGGCCTCTGCAGCAGTTGTAAGCCAGCATTTGCTAATTGCATACAACCAGTTGTGTACTGATTGCAGTTCTCACTGTGATTTCAGGTCAGTGCTATAAAAGGGTATGTGGGATAGGCGTTGCCCTTTCAGACTGTAAGGGCGGGGACCATGCTGGTATGCTGTGGACAGTGTTCTGTGAGTGTAAAGGTTAGTATCTCTCTCATGATTCAGGCTGTGTTGTAGATTCACATTTCTCCATTCCTCTCTCATGTTCCCTGTAGTAAGTGTGTATGCACAATGACTCCTACAACTATATATAGATATATATTTATATATATATATATATATATATATATATATATATATATATATATATGTACATATACATACATTTATATATGTATTTTAACTGACATTATTATCTACAAGCTACCAACTAGCATGGCTGTTTGTGTTCACACAGTACTATTGTGGGAATCCAGTAGTTTTGACAGTAATTCTACATGACATGCTTTGGGTACTACACATCCTATATTCCCTTTACATTCATCCCTACTATTACATGTTATATTTATTTTAGCACATTGTTCTTGTATAAGAGTCATGGCTTAGTGGTAGGTCATACAGACTATTGTTTTCAAGGTCCTGGGTTCGGGACTGACAGTGGGATTTTATTTTGCTTTTGTACTGAGTACAGGACCTGTCAATCAAAGTGACTAAGGCACTTTTAAGCAGTTGTAACCGGGTTAGCGCTGGTTTGCGCGGAGTTCACGCATGCGCACTGGCGGTTAGCTCCGCGCACACAAGCGCACATCCACTTACAACCGCTTAACCGCTTACTCTGGCGCACACCCATGCTACTTTCTTGGAAAGAAAAGAAAATGGGGAGACAGGAAAGTGGTGAAAAAGGGGTCACAAAGAGGGTAAGACAGTAGGGAAACAAGCTTGGGATTTGCAGGAGGGATGTAGGTAAGGCCCATAGCTGCCCATTTCTTCATCAGCAACAGCTGTGCATATGTATGTAATTTGGTGTGACATTTGAAACCTTCCACCCCTGAGAGAGGTGTCAGGACAACAATAATACTTGTTGTACAGCCAATTGTAATTGATAGATTCCATGTCCAGCAGACATGTGTGCGGAATGGGCAGCTATGTATGGGGCGTAATTTTTTTGTGGGTACAGAGTGCCCTTTTTTTTTTTTTTTCAGGTGAGAGTGGAATGTCAGGTGAAGGAAGTCAGTACAGCTGGGGAGGTAGGTTGGGTAGGTAAACAGACAAGACAAACAGGCCATCAGGTTTGGATGTATGAACAGGGCAAATGCGTCAACAGACATGCAAATATATATGACCCAACAGGACAAATGTCCAGGGGTGTTAATTGTGATTGCACATACCATTTTCATGTGGAATGGGTTATATGTAGTTATAGGGTGGGGTGAAGAAAATAATATTAACACCTTCAAATACCAATACATATGCTGTACATTTTTAATAGCTACAGATATATACACACTACTGTTCTAACTACAGTTTCCTATATGATAACTATTTCAACTTGGTGATAGGACTGTTACTGCAACATCAATATACATTTTATTGTTCTCCATACACATTCATATCTAGCTTTGTTCAGCTACATCATCCTGCTACATTTGCTTTATATAGCTGTAGACAAGTGTGGATGTTTGGTATATCAGACAATCATCCTATCTGCATATTACAGACTGAGAGCAACATATCCAGATTTTGGGATACACATTCCAGATGCAGCAACACTTTGAACAGATTTCGCTGTTTGGCTTTGATTCTCACATGCATTTCATTCTGTCTTGACTGCAGTATACTTTATTCGGGGGTTATTACTACTGTATTGCTGGATTCATGACACTTTCTCACACTCTCTCACTTGCTTTCATTTTACTATTCAGGATGGTACTTACATCTAGGCTTTATTGACATGTTTTACCTGTAGTTATACAATCCTTTCCAGCAGTCTCACTTCTGTCATGTTTCAGTATTTCAACAGGGATATATTTCACACATGTGATTTCATCATCTTCTGCAGCTATCCTTTTCAGCCTGCTGCAGGTTGTGTACTATTTTCTTACAGGTGGGGCATTTTTATTTCAGAATTTATGTTAGACAGTTTCATTTTTCGGTTTAACTTACAGGCTGAAACACACTTTTGTAATCAAGCAATACTTGCAGACACTTTCACACTGTTACTTGCACATTTTATTCCTTAGTGACTACACTGCACTCTTTTGCTGACTGTCATACTTTTATATTTCTTTACGGTTACTGGTAGTGGATTACTGACCTGCCTGGTGGTGCAACCGCACCAGCCTATCGCCATAGGCTCTGCGGTTCACAGAACGGACACCTGCAGCTGTAATATAAATGAAGTAATATTGGAATACACATCTCCATAATATCAGCTAGTTTAATTTCTTACATACATAATTAAATGTAACTCACTCAGTAGTGGGGTGTTGGGTGTTTGCCGGGCCTCCTGGATCCAAAGGTTCAGTTGGTCATGCTTGCGTCTCTTCAGGTCCGCATGGTGGTGATGGACCTGCTCACCAGTCCTTGGAATCCCTGTGGCACTGGTGAGATCATGAGCCAACTGGTCCCATGCCTCGGCCCTGTATGCTCCCCAGAGGACCTGGCCCTGCATGAGTTGGGCCTCATGATTGTGGACTAGGGGCCAGACCATGTACCTGGACTCCTCAATGCCCCACCTCTGTGCTCAAAAGCAACTACCCTCTCCTACTCCTGTCATTCTGCCTGCAGTTCAGTTCTACAATTGTTTATGCTGTGTATTCCCGCCTATGGGGCTTATATAGTCCGTTTTCCCACATATCTGTGATTGGCCATTTTGGAATTGTATCAACTTCAGTAAACCTGCATTGTCATGCTCCAGTTTGTATTCATTCCTATATATTAGCTATTATTGCATTTATAGGTACTGCTGTCATGGCTTAGTAGTTTGGTACCTTGACTATGGTGTATAGTATCCTGGGTCCGAACCTGACCACTACTTTTTATTTTTTATGACTGTCTAGACAAGCTGAGGGGTGTGTCTGTGTAAAGGCAGTTTTGATACGGCTTGCTCAACGTTGCCCGTCGGTTAGCTTGTTTGTGCGGTGCGCAGCTCCGCGCAAATGGGGTACACTGGTTTAAGCCTCATTTGGCTATCGTCACACATATTAAACTCAGCTCAGTTAGGGGCACATAGATTTAGTGTGTTAAACCACTGCTCATCTACGGGCAGATGCACTCACCCTGTTAAACTGTAGCTCAGCTATGGGCACATCTGGCATTTTTTATTCTTTTACCTCACATTTCTTCAATATAAATGGGCTATTTCATTACATTTTACATAAAATGTGGTTTTATGTGTACATATTTGTCAGGGACTTGTTTCGTGCTTATTTTGCTAAAAGTAAAAATTGGTGTTGTGGGGGCTCGAACCATGAATGCCTGCTCTTCAGCCAACATCTCTACCGCTACGTTATTGCTTCCTGGCTTATTTTGCATATTTAGTTCTTATATGCTTTCCCACTGACTGCTAACTGTAGCTGCGCTCTGGCGCGCATATAAGCAGCGCACTCACGGTTAAACATTTTTACAATTTAAAAAAAATATATAACATGTTTATTTATATGTTTTCTTTTCATAGTCTGTGGGGGCATGTGTTGTGTTCTGTTTGTTCACATTTCCGTGGACTCTGTTGTGGGTGTTTACTATGGGAAATTTTCCTCTTCTGGGGGCGTGTCCGCTTACAGGGCTCGGCCTACGGACACGCCCCCTACTGTCTTACACGGACCGTGTTAGCCTTAAGTGTGATTCAGCATGCTCTCATGAATATGCAAAGCATGCTGACATCACTCCGTTTAACTGCAGCCTCCGTGTATGAGTTATAGCTCTTACACAGAGGCTTCGTGAATCCTGCCCTATGACTTATTACAACAGGTTAAAGGCATCTCATAGGGCATTTGGTGGCACCCTACCAACATTCTTTTCAAGGTCATACTTTAAAAAGGGTCCTGTGTAGAATGCTTCTTCAGTAACAGAAATTGTAACAAGTGGCATCTTGATCTGAAACATCAGCAGTTATTGGCCCTCTTCATATTATGTTTCTGTTAAGTTGTAAACTTTTTAAAACAGAACTATTTTCAGTTAGGTACTGGTTTCATAAACACTAATTAATTAATTTATTTATTTGATTAACAAGAGTGAGCGCCATGATGTCATATTCTCCCATGCTATTTAACACAGTTTAAGCAAAGAACAATGAAACAAGTCTCCTTTTCATTTCATAAACATAGTGAATACATTTATTGTATTTTATTTTATTTTATTTTATTTTATTTTTTAAACAGGTAAGTGGTCCTTTTTGTACTCTGCACAAGATAAGGGTTAAATCTGATTCACCCTGCCTTCCTTCTAACAGTAAGTAATTAATACACCAATCAAGAAGCAAATTTTTGTGAAGAAAACAGACTACCCATAGAAAATCTACACAAAATGCCATGCAATCACTGATCAGATGTGAGGCTTGAACCGTGGAGCTGTGATGCAGAAATCTTACCACTAAGCTACCTTGCTCATTAAATTCATTCTTATGATTAATTTTGTTAATGGTTATACTGCAAAAACACATTCCATGTTGTGGATTTATTGTTGAACATTTTATTACACATGTAAGGCTCAGAAAATATATTAGCATATTTTGGATCGTACATCATTGTTTCAGACATCAGTATTGCCTACCTGTGCAGTCATGTGAAATGTTTATAATCATGTCCCCTTTTAATTTCAGTGCTAGAAACATATATTTGACCATTAGAAACTAGGAAGTAAAATAAACGGCTAAAATGAATCATTAAATGAAGAGTGCATCTTTAAATATCTCACATAAACAGAAGGTAAGAGAGGGAAAGATCAGTATGCATCTCCTGAGAAAAAAACAAATGATATTGCCACTAAATGTCATCTGAGTTTTGTTGCCTGAGTGCCCATATATTTTTTTTCTTTCAGTTCTGCTTGTTTAATTAACCTTTTCATGAGTCAGGTTTTGGACTGGCATTTTATTTCCCAGAGTTATGTATGGTTTGTGATGATGCTTTTGTTTTGGGTAAAAAGAAAAAAGGTACTTGGAAGGATCTGAACTGAGAGAGCATTTAGCATTGTTCTATACAATGCATTAAACTTCATATTTTTCACAGTAGTATATGGGTTTTGACAAACACCATTAAAATACTGATAAAATTGTAAAATTCTACTATGTTTTCTAAATGAAGTAGTGACAAATGTAGTTGTCATGTAACATCTTTTAAACATCTCGTGGTTGACTTCTACTCAAGGACCAGCAAATATGAATAGATGGATGTGAAAATTTAATTCTGATATGTCAGTTTAATTTACATAGCTGATGATACATGGAAATAACTGCATTTCTAGTCCATCATTATAGAACATGCATTCACTCATTCACTTTCTGATATCTGCCTTATCCTTTTCAGAATCACACAGGGGAGACAGAGAACCACTCCTTAATGGGATATCTGTCTATCAGAGGAAGGATGTCACATACATACATACACATACACACACACACACACACACACACACACACACACACACACACACACACACACACACACACACACACAGATACACACACACGCGCACACACACATACACTCACACAAGTACATATGGGAAACAATTTGTAAGACGGTTCTTTTGTCTATAAGTCTTTGGCATGTGGGAGGTGAATGGATCCCACTATAAAGACTATGTACTGAAAGCATCCCAGTTGGAAATTAGACAAAAAAAATAAAAAGCGCAAGCAGTTTGTAGTAGTAACACAGTCTGACTTATGGTATATATTGCACTGAGTCTGCTGAACTTGGCAAAATAGTTTGTGTCTAAATGTCTTGATTCTTAATCAAGGTTACAAAGGTCCCACAGGAAAAAAAAAAACATTCTGTAAAAACTGCAGGAAAAAACACAGCCAAGCCAGAATTTGCATTGTGTGATACCGTAGACCTCCTATAATGGAGGCCCATGGGATATATGAAAATGAGTCCTTAAGGACTTTGAGTGTTTCAGCTATGTGGCTTTTGAATGTCCATGACTTTTTTTTCAGTTTTAGACCTGAATTTAACCATAAAGACTTAAAAAGTAAAAAAGTCATGGACATTCACCAGGAGCAGTGGAGGCTTGCCCCCTGTAAAAACAGTAGATAGTGACCTTTTGTGATCAGTGTGTTTTATATATATATATAAAAGAAAAACAGTGCTATACAGTATGAATCCGGTGATGTTCAGGCAGTTAAAGATACAAATGATAAAATGCACCAGAACCACAGCAGGATCAGTATACAACTTTAATAACTAGATAAGATTAAAAGCTTTAAAATTCAGTATGCAAAAACTTTAAAATTCAATATGCTAGTAAAACTTTCATGGTAATGGCTTCCTCAGGTTGATATTGAATGACAAATCTTGATGAGTGGATGGGAAATAGAAAATTCACCCCCGGGATCACTCCAGTGGCTCTACTCAACAGACGCGCTGGGAACTAAGGTCGGGTGGCACGATGCTAGGGTAATCCTATGTGCTAGGCTTGTAAAGGCACCAGGGTCATTAGCCTAGTACACACATATGAAGCAAAAAACAGTTCTTAAATATGTGTGTCTCTTTCAGTGCACCTGTCGTAAAATAGGTTTGAAAGAGACAATACCATTTAGTCCAGGTGACAGGTGTGCTCTAAGCCTTAGGATCCATTTATACACCTCTGTCTCTGTGGAGTTAACAATGTCAACTGCACGTAACTGTTCAAGTAATGTGCTTAAAATGAGAAATCTAAAATGATACAAGTCATCAGTCTCTAGCTTATGTTTTAGATGGCACTAGTGATAACACATCTATTAATGTCAAAATGTGATTGGCAATACTCTCCAACTTTCTATTGGACATTCCTACATAGTAAGCTGGACACTAAGTACACTTAGTTAAATACACAAGATGTTGAGTATCACAGTTACCATATGCAGTGATCTTAACGTCAGTGCAACATACTGGATGTTTGAGAGATTTTTCAGTATAAATATGTGAGCAATAATCACATTTATTACACTTAAAGGTCTCGTTCTTTCTGCTTTAGAAGAATCGATAATCCTTGGGTTGTTCCTTGTAGCACAATCTATTTTTCAGGTTGGATGATCTTCTATAACTGAAGTTAGGTCTTTCCGCTATGATATTCCTAAGTTGTGGAATCTCGTGCAAAATCGACCAATACCTTTAAATGATCTGATTTACAGAATGTGTATTCTCATTGTAAGTTATCATGCAAAGTAATGTATCTGTAGGTTGCTAAGACTTGGTTTGTTGATGCCTAGTATGTAAAATAGGTTTATCTGATGAGTCATGTAGACCTATGACTTCATCCTGTATATTCAGTATTTCATTCTGATTGTAACCTGCAGAAATGAAGTCTTGTGAAGTAGAATTCAGTTGTTCTCTCTCATCACTTCATTGTTTGTGTTGAGTTTGGCAACCCTCAACATCTGATTTTTTGCTGCATTTTTAAAAATGAAGTTTGGGTGCATGCTAGTATGATGAAGATATGTATTACGCTTCACAGGTTTCTTATATAATGCTGTTTGTAATTCCTCTTCCTGATTCTTACAGCGTATAATAGCCAAAAAGCTAATCTAATGGGGTGAAAGGTGAATTTTTTTTCTTGATTTTAAGAAACTCAGTGAAATGTGAGATATAATTAAAAAATTCCTTAACAGATACCTCTGAACTATGCCAGACAAAATAAAGATCATCCACAAACCTGTAGAACCTGAGGTGAGATTAATAAGGATTGATTCAAGTCAGACAGAGTATACTGTTTTTCCCATACATACATAACAATATTAGTGTATGTATTCTCTAATGGTGTGCCCATGGCAACACCACTCTCCTGTTGGAATAATTGTTTCTGAAAATTTCACCCCATTGGATTAGCTTCTTGGATATTACACTCTGTAAGAATCAAGAAGTGACATTACAAACAGCATTATATATAAAACTCATAAGGCGGAAAACATATCTTCATTGTACTAGCATGCACCCAAACTTCATTTTTAAAAATGCAGCTAAAAATCAGATGAACACAAATGATAAAGTGATGAGAGAGAACAACTGACTTCTATTTTGCAAGACTTCATTTCTAGAGGTTAGGCCCTTTTTTAATTTCTCCAAATCATTTGGGTTTCTATCACCATGATGGGAATGGACCCCATTCCTATGTCAAAGTACAACTAAATTTCATGAAATTAGTATGGTATCAATCTTTGATGTCAGCCAGAAGTGCTCTTCACAGCACCCGCAATTTGCCCAGTAATGACTCCTTCTGCAAACCGTATGGGGTTACATGTGTTGGTAACACATCTAAATATGACTGTAGATTCTTTTTATAAGACCTGTTGCTCCTACTACTATTGAAACTATCTAGGTACCTTTTTTCCACATTGTTCTTATTTCTGCCTGCAGATCCTGATATTTTAAGATTTTGTGTTTCTCTGTACACAAGGCACCGTAATCACTGGGTGTGGTTATTTCAATGATCAGTGCTACTTTTGTTCTTCTTTTCCTGGACCACTATATCCAGTTTTCTAGCACCTATCTTTTGAACTGTTGGTAATGGGTGATCCCATGTGATGTAAATTTCATAATTTTCTATGATGCTTTGTGGCTCATGTTTCCAGTGTTTTTCAGCTACTTCAATACCATAATGTTTGCACAATTCCCAGTGTATCAGCCTTGCCATTATTATGCCTTATTATGCCTTTCAGTTTACAGTCCTTCGGCCATGTCACAACCAACAAATAAAGTGTGCAACTGTTTCCAATTTTGTTTTGCAAAACCTACATTTGTCTGCTTCTCCCACATGTTCAATCGACTTTGTAAACCAGCGTATACGTAGCCTACTGTCTTGAGCCGCCAATATTAACTTTTCATCTCTTGGTTTGAATTTGCCTCTTCTTAGCCATTCCTGCATTCATTCCTGATCAACATGAGGTTCTTCCAGAAGTTTTCTATACTTGCAACTATATTTATGCATTTTCCACATTGCTTGCCTTCTCATCTGGTCCTTCGCCTTATATTCTTTCTTTTGTTTTTTGGCACATTCAGTTGCTACCTGATTTTTATCTACTTCTGGTTTGATTTCCATTCCTGCTTGACACTAATATGCTTCTGCTAGATTAAGCAGAGAAATCATCTTAGAGTTATTCTCCTCATATTTCAAAACTTTCATTATGTTTGGGTCTTGTGAGGTCAGCAGATATGTGTGGAGTCCCACGATTGAAGATCTGTACATGTAATCAATTTCAAGGAGGCCCATCCTTCCTTCGGGATGGGGAATATATAATCTTGGTATGCACTATAAATCATTTGGTGAGCATGAAGCATCCTTCTTTGTTTTCCTATCTAATCTATCCAACACATTTTGGGGCCAGTTCATCACTCCAAAACTGTAAGTTAGGACAGGAAGAGCAAATTGGTTTATAACTTGGATTTTATTCTTAGATGACAACGCTGTTTTCAGGATTAATTTAAGTCTTCCAAAGTATTCCCTACTAAGTTTTATTCACATCTGTTCATGTTTTATTGTTAACCCTTCATCAATTCCCAAATATTTATACAGTCTCTCTTGCTCAAGTTCTTTTACATCACATTCTTGTCCCAAACTGATGTTTTCTGTGTGTGGCAGTTTTCCTGCTTTTAAGGTTGCTTTTGCACATTTATCAAGACCAAATGACATTCTTATATCATCTGAAAAAGTTTTGAAAACTTGCACTTGTGCCTTCAGTTCCTCATCTGATGAGCTATACAGTTTTAAATCATCGACAAAGAGAAGATAAGAAGTCTTTACACTTTGTTGTTTTCTAAAAGCCAAATTATAGCCATGGTCTAAGTTGTTAAGTAGACAGCTTAATGGGTTAAGGGCAAGACAGAATAACAGCAGTGACAGAGAGTCACCCTGGAATATCCCCCTCTGAATTTTTAGCCCTGGGATAACAATTTGTCCTTTATCATGGCTTAATTGCAGAGTGGTCTTCCACTATTTCATGGTCACTGTAATGACATTTTAAGCACTCTTTTATCCATTAATGTGGGATACTATCAAATGCTTTTTTATAGACAATCCATGCCATACTTAGATTCTTCCCCTTTTACATTTCCCCACTATGACTTTATTTAACAACAAATGATTCTTTGTTCCATGTAACTTTATTTTATTGCCCTTTTGTTCTACTACCATAATTGAGTTTTCTTCTAAATGACTATAAACTCTGTCAGCATCAATTCCCATGTATAGTTTATACGTCGTCGGATGGCAAGTTATTGGTCTATAGTTTTTAGGGTAGCTTACAGGTTCACTCTTAAGTAAGAGCATTGTTTTTCCTGTTGTTAGCCAAGTTGGTGGCTGTTTGGGGTACATGTATAAATAGTTCTTACTCATGGCTAAATCTTTGTCCAAAGATGTTAACACTTTTAGCCAAAAGTTATGTACTGTATCTGGGCCTGGGGTTTTCCAATTAGAGGCTTTTCTTAACTTTCTTTCAATCTCTCTGGCTGTTACTTCATCCCATTTCATATCCTGTCCCTTTAAACTTCTTATTCTTTCTTTTACTTCATCTGTCCATTTAGCATCTTTGTTATGTTCCACAGGATCTTTGTAGATACTTCTCCAAAATATATCTATTTCTTCTTTTTTTGTCGGTATTTCAATTTCTTTTACCTTATTTCCCAATTCTCTATAAAACTTTTTTAGGTCTTCAATAAATTGCTTATTTTGTACTTTTCCTTTATATTTATCTCTGTATCTTAAGTTTTTCCACCTGTGCTAAGATTTTCGGTTTGTTATTTGTGATAGTGCATGATAGATCCTGGTCTGTTCTAATACTGCCCATTGCTTTTATCACTTCTATCTTTCTTAGTATATTTGTTGATATGTTCCCTCTTCTGTATTCTTCTAACAGTGACACCTCTTGTCTTAATTGCTTTATAGTTTTCTCTGTTTCATATTTCCATGATGGTATTTGATTTCTCTCTTTCCTTTCTGTCACTACCCAGTGTTCTTGTGGTAGAACTTTATCAGTTATTAGTTTGCACAGCAATATATCCTGTTTACTTCTACTATATCACATGGATCTCCATGGACAGTCCTAATTACTGTGTTCATTTGTTTTATCAGACTTCTGACTTTTTAGGTTTTATTGCCCTTCTGCAGTCTATTTCTTTCATGGATCTTAATATATCTATCTCTATTAAATCAAGCAATTCTTCTCTTAACTCATTTTCTTCTAAACTGAGGGCACATTTTTTATTTTCAATTTCCTGCGGGCATGCTATTGAAAGTTGTATAGCATCTTCCTGTGGCATATTTTCTTCAATTTCATCCTGTGTCATCTGTTGTTCTGTCATAATGGAACTCATTGCCTTATCACTCCTCAACATTGACTGCATCAAAGTTTCCACAGTTTCCTGTTCCTTCCCTTGCTTTTCAGCTTCAAGTGAATGTTTATTCTGGTTTCCTGTAGAACACTCCAAATATCTTCATATGGCATCTCACCATTTGTTTCATATTCCACTGGTTTCCCCTTAATTTGGATATTCATTGCTGTATCCTATTGTGGTACTTTCCAAATTAGATTTTCCACACTGTATACTTCACTTTGCAAGTACTTCATAACCTTACTTTCTATCTCTTTAACGTCTCCATTACTAATCTCCTTTTCTACTTTTCCTTCTTATTTTTTGTATTGTAGAGTTTTACATGTCTGGATTCCTTTGCCTGTATGTCTCTTCAAATATCTTTGGTACTGCTGTTTTTGTATTGGTTCGTTTTGCTTTCTCCTTTGCATAATATTACATCATATTAAATCGCTTTTTTCTTCCCATGTCCATATTTCTTCTTCAGAGGTTACAATAAGAATGAAATACTGAGTACAAGATGAAGTCATATGTCTACGTGACTCATCTGCTAAACTCATTTTACATACTAGTCATGAGCAATCCAAGTCTAAGCAATCTACAGATACATTACATTGCATGTTAATGTACAGTAAGAATACATATTCTGTAAAACAGATCATTCAAAATTATTGGTGAATTTTGCACGAGATTCCACAACTTAAGAATGCCATAGTGGAAAGATCTAGCTTTGGTTATAAAAGATCATCCAACCTGAAAAACAGATTGTGCTACAAGGAACAAAACAAGGATTATCGATTCTTCCAAAGAAAGAAGAACGGGACCTTTAAGTGTAATAAATGTGTTTAATGCTCACATATTTATATTGAAAAAACTTTCAAACATCCAGTATTTGGCACCAACTTCAAGATCACTACATATGGTAACTGTAATACGGCTTGTGTATTTGGCTAAGTGCACTCAGTGTCCAGCTTACTATGTTGGAATGGCCAACAGAAAATTAAAGCAGCGTATTGCCAATCACATGTCAGACATTAATAGATGTGTTATTACCTCTACAAATATAAGCTAGAGACTGATGAGTTGCTTCATTTTATACTTCTCATTTTAAGCACATTACATGAACATTTAAGTGGGAGTGACATTGTTCACTCCACAGAGAAAGAGGAGTATAAATAGATCCTAAGGTTTAAAGCACATCTGCCACCTGGACTAAATGGTGTTGTCTCTTTAAAACCTATTTTACTGCAGCTGAATCAACAGGTGTGCTAAAAGACACATACCTATTTAAGAACTGTTTTTTGCTTCATTCAATATCACCCTGAGGAAGCCATTAATGCGACCGTTTTACTAGCATATTGAATTTTAAAGTTTTTGTGTACCGCATTTTAAATCTTTTAATATTATCTCATTATTAAAGTTGTATACTGATCCTGCCATGGTTCTGGTGCTTTTTATCATATATATATATATATATATATATATATATATATATATATATATATATATATATATATATATATATATATATCTATGGATCTGCCTTAGAAGCTCGACACTTCACAAGATCGACATTTAGAATAACGAGACCAAAAGAACGAAACCACAAAAGCACGAAAGTTTACATGCCCGACAAACCACAATCCCGACAGTTAACAAAACAAAAAGTTTGCTGTTCCACACAGCACACACACAACACAAGCACACCAACAACCTAAAATCCTACACTACACCTTACACACAACTATCTATGCACTAACCTTAACCCAAACCCTAACCCTAAGCTCCGTCACTGTCACACACTTACCTTACCCGCACCCTAACCCTAACTCACTTAATCCGCCCCTAACCCTCAAGTCCCTCACTATCACACACTTACCTTACCCGCACCCTAACCCTAAATCCCTCACTATCACATACTTACCAAGTCACCGTCACACGTTTCCCATGTTGGTGTTTTTGCTGTCGGGATTACAAGTTGTTGCTTATCTGCTCTGTCGGTCTTGTGGTCTCGTTGTTCTAAATGTCAATCTTGTGAAGTGTCGAGCTTGTAAGGTAGATATATATATATATATATATATATATATATATATATATATATATATATATATATATATATATATATTAAAAAACTCTACTTTTACACAGGGGGGCATGCCCCCCTGCATCTCCAAAACCCCCTTACTTTAATATTCTCACTCCAAGATTGCACTACAGTGAGGAAAAGGAAATTTTCTGTACTGCAGTACGACTGGCACAACAGGCATACTTACGTGAAAATGCTGCTTCGGTGAAAAGCATTTTCATGTAAGTATGCCCGCCCATTCACGATTCAGTAAAAAGTACATTCGTGCAAGAGTCCTAGACCCTCACACACACACACACACACACACACACACACACACACACACACACACATAGATATATATATATATATATATATATATATATATATATATGCATACATATATATAGATGGGTCCCCTTCACATGGTCGACTTTTCACAAAGTCGACTTTCATATGGCCGAGACCATATGATTGACTTTTGAAAAGCCAACCATGGGGAATTGCTATCTCCGTACAGTGTGAAATGGGAAAATTTCCCTCTTCCGCATTGTAGTGCGATCTCGGAGTTGGTATATTTAAGTTACGGGGGGTGAGGGGGCAGAGCCCCCCATGGAGGGTGTAGGGGGGCTTTCCCCCTGCTAACAGTTTTAAGGTTTGGTGTTTATTTTACATGGTCAGTTTCCGAAAATCGATCATATGGTCTCGTGAAAAGTCAACATTGTAAATAGACCCATATATATATATATATATATATATATATATATATATATATATATATATATATGTGTGTGTGTGTGTGTGTGTGTGTGTGTGTGTGTGTGTGTGTGCATGTGTGTGTGTGTGTGTGTGTGTGTGTGTGTGTGTGTGTGTGTGTGTGTGTGTAGCTATATCTATCGACTTATCTATAGCTATATATCTATACATGCTTGATAACCATTAGCTGTCTTCTGAAATAAGTGGTAGAGCCAGCCAAGAGGGTCTTCATTTAAGCAATTCTCAGTTTTTTCCCCTTAGGTTCATAGTAGTTTGTAGGCTAACAGCTCAAAAGTCCTTACAAGCCCAGCCAGTTTTACCCAGATTTTGTCCAATATTATATCCCTTGAAGAAAGATAACAAGGGTCAGCAAGCAGGGTTCTGACTATTTTACAGACTGCCTCTGTGCATAAGGGACATGGGCATCACCCCAGGAGTGAAATTGTTAATTCCCATCCATTGGTCCAGATTGTTCTTAAAGATGGTCAGGGAAGGGTTCTGCTTCAGGTGAATAGGAAGCCTATTCCAGAGGAGGGGCAATCTCTGGAGCACATATCTGTCTCTCCAGCATAATCTATTCATGTCAGAGATTAGGTTTAGATTTTTGGGGGTTAGCCCTCGTGCAGTTAGTTTTATGAATATGCAACTTTTCCATTGGAGCTGGGTCAGAGACTGCATTGTAGGTCAGCACAGATCACTGCTCAATAATCGGCAGGAAACTGAATAAAGTGATAGGGTGTTTAATCAATCCACATATGACATGTTGGTTATACCCTGTATTATTTTAGTGAGAAACCTTTGAGGACACACCTGTTGCAGGTGCATGGCAAGGTACATGACAAGGGGTGCATTGTACTTGATTATTCATCTGATGAGGGATGAGTACAGTGGTAATATGACATCTAAATCTGAATGCCACGCCTTTACTTACAAGATGAGCCACATAGAAGGATTTCCTCACCACCATGGACACATGGTGGTCAGAGTTCAGATTACTATTTATCTGACTAACCAGATCTCTCACCACTCAGTCCACTCTTAGGTGGGTGCTATCAATTTTGTAATTTGCAGGGGTATTTGATTCCCCAAAGGGTATTATTTTGCACTTCTTCACATTTAGTTTAAGGCCATTGCTGTGATATCAATCACTGGTCTGCATCAGACCTTTCTTTAGGATATCAACATCATTTAGGGAGTCAGTGATTGCACCCAGCTTACAATCATCAGCAAACTTGGTCAGCCAAAGGCCATCTATATTTGCCTTGACATCTGAGAAGTAAATCCCAAACAGGAGGGGCCCAGCACTGACCCCTGTGTTACTCCATTGGTGACTAGCCTCTTGCCACCTGTGGATTCTCCAGCCTTAACACCATGTGTCCTATCCATGAGCCATTTGGCTATCTGTCTGGTGATATAGAGGTTTATGCTCCATTTTCTGAGTTTGTCTATAGTGCTTGAGTAGGGTACTCTGTCAAATGCCTTGGCCATGTCAAGGTAGGCAGTATGCACTGTCTTACCCTCATGCATGGCCTTGATAACCTTCTTAAAGTCCATCAGATTGAGCAGGCAGGACCTGCCCTTGATAAAGCCAAACTGGGTTGGGTCTAGAGTCTGGAGATTTCCAATGTTGTTGTTAATGAGGTCCATGACTAACCTTTCCATAGTCTTGCAGACGTATGGGCTGGTAGTTTCCTGGTTCAGTTAATGGACCCCTCTTGTGCAGAGGGATGTCTCCTGCTGTCCTCCACTCTACTGGGAAAATACCTTTCTGAAGACTGTGGTTAACTAGAGATCTGAATGGGTCTGCTAGGGCATGTTTCAAGCAAGGTAATAGGCACCCTGGGATTCCATCAGGTTCCCCTGATGCCATGTTTCTAGCTTTAGAGAATGCAGTGATGACCTGTTCTTCTATGATAACAGGCAAAATAATGGTAGGGGGTATTTCATGGGAGTGATGGGAGGTCTTATTTTAGCTTTAATATGACAGTGCATAATCAGCAAAGCAAGGTTCAACATGCAATGGCCTTCACTAGGTATGTATCTGTCAGTTCTCAGTTCCCTAAGTGACTTGACCCATTCATGATCACAAAAAATGCATTTATGATGGAAAGCGCCTTTATTAAGAACAAGAAAGCAAGCACAGGGTTGACAATTTTCAGTGTGGATAGAAGCTCTTAAAATTCAATTCACTGTTGGTTTTGAAAATCCTATGGAATAATTAATTTAATCTGCTGCATAGTGTGCTCACTTGCCTATGATCATAGCAGTACAAAGCTTTAACAGTGTTTAATTTTAATCAAACTGCGCAAGCATATTGTGAAGATTGGGTAGAGATGGGTGAAGAAATGTGAAGACTGGTAGAGATGGGTAAAGGCTACCAGCCTAGCCAAATAGAATTTGATACATAATTCTGGCATTTATAAATATAAATGTAAAATACAGGCTTGTTTCTTAAATGAAAGAAAATACTGTAAAATGTTGAACTTCAAGATTGTAGCAACATTGCCATCTGCTGTAAGGAAAACTAAGTCAAACATTTCACATCTTTCTTTTGAAGTTAAAATTATTTCAAATCTATCCTTTGATCTCTAGAGCTCGGAGTCAGTCTGTCTGGGATAGCACATTCTTTGTATTATGAAACGAAACAAATATGGTAGGAGCGATACACAGTAGATCCACCAAAAGTTCATTTAACGTCCCCGAAACTTCAATAGTCCAAATATACAGTATAGCTATGAACAATACTGTAACAAAACAACTCGTTCAGTACAAGGACAATTTATTTAAAGAAAATAAACAAATGCAGGTTAGCGCTTTCACCATACGGCTTCTTCAGACCTTTTGAAATTCAAAAGCTCATCCAATTTAAATCAAATTTGTGGCGGGAAAAACTTCCTCTCTTAACGTGCCAACTCAGAAAAAAGACATATAAACACATAAACAGTATTTCTAATACATTCATTCATAAATACATACTCTTATACTTGTTAAAAATGTAAACTATATATATATATATATATATATATATATATATATATATATATATATATATATATACTTAAAACCTATCACCATAACCTATCTATATACATATCAGGATATAAAATGATATAAAATAAAATAAAATAAAATAACAAATAGAAATATTAGTCATATATAAAAATATTTGATATATCTTGTCTAGAATAAAAAATATGTATAACTAAACAAGTACTACAACTAATAACTTACTAAAAAAGTATCCATTCAAGATGAGAGCATATAATACGTATACATTAATATGAAATGAAATAAAATATTGCTGTACATATATTAATGGGGTCTTAAGATATTCTCAGCCTCCTGGATTTAAGAAAAGGTTTGATTGGGACTCTACCATTAAGACCTGGATCTAAATCAGATCTCAGTCTCATGATCCATATACTTTCTCTGGTCTTGGTATATGTCCTGATATCACCCCCTCTAGGTCCTGCATAAACTTTCTCGACTATCCTGAACCTAAAAGTATGATTTTCTCCATTCTCTGCCACATGCTTAGCTAAAGCATTAACTTTGGAGGCAATCCTAATATTATACATGTGTTCACGCATCCTGTCCCTTAGACATATGTTAGTTTTCCCTATATAAAACATATTACAGTTGTCACAACAAGCTAAATAAACAATATTTGTGGACATACAATCCCCTCTGACTCTAAACGTATAGGACCTCTTATTACTGGGATGTATAAATGTGGGGTTAGAATCAATCAAATGGCAAAAATTACAATGGCCACATGACAATGTGCCATAGGTCGACTCTATCTCACTTTCTAATGTCCCACGAGGGTAACATAAAAGCCTCTTAAGGTTCCTTTTATTCTTGTAAATAAACTTCGGGGCTGAGCCCACAATTTCCTTAACTCCTGGATCTACAGACAAAGTATCCCAATGAATTCTTATAACATCCTTAATTCTACCTACATCTTTGGTATAAAAGATGGGACATACTACTCTATCATATTGAACTCTTCTTGGGGCTAATCCCTGTGTAGAATTGTTAATATTCTCTATGTTATTAGAGAAGTATAGAGCCGCTACCCCATGTCTGAATGTATCTGCATCCGCCATTCCATTATCTATGTCACTAACACTATAACCACGTTCCAGAAATCTCTTGCATAGATCATCCAACTCATTATTAAATCCTGAGTCAGTGGGATTGTACCTGGACATCCTCATTGCCTGCTCCCTAACAATATTTCTATAGATGTATCCAGGGTGCATACTATGACGGTGTAATAATACATTTCTATGACATGGTTTTCTATAAAGCCCTGTATTTATCAGGCCATTATCCAATTTTTCAACATAAACATCTAGAAATGGTATCTTGCCCATAGAATATTCAAAACTAAATTTGAGATATCCAGTTAAGGAGTTCATTTCTTCAACAAATGATTCCAGTTCATCCAATCACCCTTTCCACAATAAAAAGAGGTCATCTACAAAACGTCTGTAGAAAGACACTGATCTCAAAAAACTAGGCATCTTGAACATAAACTTATTCTCCCATTCAGCCATGAAGAGGTTGACGTAGCTATTGGCACAAGATGTGCCCATAACCATGCCATCCCTCTGGAGATAATATTGTCCCTCAAAACAGAAGACATTAGTTTCCAAGACCACCTCCAAAAAAGTCATTAACAAATCAATCTGTCTTTCATCTATTTCTGACTCCCTCTTAAGATAGCTACCCACTATCTCTATTCCATCAACATTCGGAATAACTGTAAACAATGAGTGGACATCCATAGTTACAAAAATATAATCAAAACTTCCACATGTTCCCTTGATAAAATCATAGAGATCCAACAGGAACTGTCTAGTGTCTCTCAATATAAAAACATTAACATCAACTACTGGCCTTAAGAGATGTTCCACATAAACGGAAAAGGGCTCAGTTGACCAACCTCTTCCCGCAACAATAGGTCTCATAGGAGGATGTTCCTTATCTTTATGAATCTTGGGAAGGCCGTGTATGACGGGGATGAGTGGGTAAGTAACTTCCAGCATCCTAAACAGCTGCATATCTATCACATGACTCTTGACCAAGTCATCTAACATACTATTTATCCTATCAACAAGATTATCAATCACGTCTCGTCCTATGGGTGCATAAAACCTATCATCACTAAGCATCTCTATCATGCTGTCATGATATTTACATGTATCCATAAGCACAATCCCACCTCCCTTATAGGCGGGCCTAATAGCTATGGTGGAATCATTACACAATCTGTGTAATGCTGCCTGCTGTGTGAAAGACAAATTATTCCTATTATTCTGTTTCTTATCTATAGTGTCTCTCATCTTATATAATTCATCCTCAACCATTTTACTATAGGCCGCCAATAAAGGATGTAAGGGAGGTGTAAAGGTGCTAGGTTTCCTAAAACTCTGATTCACTACTCCTACGTCATTATTCCTAAACTCTATTTTTAAAGATAAGTTACGTACAAATAACTTAAAATCTTGTAAAGTCTCTTCAAAGTTACTATGGGTAGTTAGAATAAAAGATAAACCTCTAGATAATACAGCCTCCTCATAACGTGTAAGAACATGTGATGATATATTAAAAATTATCACGTGGTCCCCTTCCCTTCCCATATCCTCTTGATGTTGTGATTCGGGATTCGGTCTATGGACAGTTTCCTTTTCTGTCTCCCTCTGCTGGTTGACCGTGTCCTCCCTTCCCTGTATTCGAATCTGATGGGGAAAAGGTGTCTAATATCATAGATAGTATCACTTCTAGCTCCTCCATTTCCTTGGGTATCCCCAATAACTCCATCCACAGACATACCAGAAGTGGTAGTCTTAGGAACTTTTCTCTTTACCACTGGCTCTTGGGGCTGTGTGTTAACCAAACAGGACTGTTTATGACAAGTAGGCTGTCCTGTGTTGTTAACATTAGTCAAAATGGGGGTACTATCATGTCCTCCTTGAACCCTATGAATCAGCTGTTCACTAATTGATGTACCCTCAGTAAAGTTATCACATTCCTGACTGTTAACATTCACATGTGTATTATCATTCACAGATACATTATTGTTACTATTACTCTTACTAATGACAGCAAAATCAACATTGTGTACAATGCTCATTTGTCCATCAGTCCCATTTCCATGTCCATACTGGCCAGTGGTACCCCTGTTACCCCTAGGCCAAGTGAATATATTCCCTTGTCGAAAATCATTAATGTCTCTTTGTAACTTAAGTCTTTTCTGGTCAAAGAGTCTCTTTTCATATTGAAATACATTATCTAGCATAGCATGAAAATATTCATCAATACGTGCTGCAGGATAACGTTGATAAATGGTGTCCTGTTATTTCCTAATATCTTGTCTTAGCTCTTCTTCCATTGGACTGAAAAAAATCATTCAATAATGTCATATATTTGAGGCTTACCTCTATATTGAGTTGCTGCCACTTGTATAGCAGCTCTGGATATTGTGTCCCTCTTGTCGGCATTTTCAAAACTCTCAGACCTCTCGGAATAATACGTCACTGAACGCAGACCTCAAAATTTTGTCTCTGTGTCTGTAGCCTCTTAAGTTTACATAATTCCATTTCCATCTTCTCTAATGCCATTCTCAAACCTTCCCGGTCAAATTGTCCTGTTGTCAGTTCATTCAATGCTTCCTCATTAGCTTCGTATAATGTCATCGGATTCATCCGTTCACGTAGGCACTCAGAAAGCCTATCCGATGCGGGACGCAGAACATCAGCCTCGCCTTCCTTTTCTCTCATAACGTACGGAAGCTCTATTTGTATAGAACTCTCTTCTACCATGTCTCCGATCAGGCAAAAGCAACAGCAACAAGTAATCTCTTCATTAGAATGCCCACATGGAGTAAACGCTCCAACCAAAAAAGCCACACACGTAAATATGAAACAAAACAAATATGGTAGGAGCGATACACAGTAGATCCACCAAAAGTTCATTTAACGTCCCCGAAACTTCAATAGTCCAAATATACAGTATAGCTATGAACAATACTGTGACAAAATGACTCGTTCAGTACAAGGACGATTTATTTAAAGAAAATAAACAAATGCAGGTTAGCGCTTTCACCATACGGCTTCTTCAGACCTTTTGAAATTCAAAAGCTCATCCAATTTAAATCAAATTTGTGGCGGGAAAAACTTCCTCTCTTAAAGTGCCAACTCAGAAAAAAGACATATAAACACATATAAACAGTATCTCTAATACATTCATTCATAAATACATACTCTTATACTTGTAAAAAATGTAAAAAAAATATATATATATATATATATATATATATACTTAAAACCTATCACCATAACCTATCTATATACATATCAGGATATACAATGATATAAAATAAAATAAAATAAAATAAAATAACAAATAGAAATATTAGTCATATATAAAAATATTTGATATATCTTGTCTAGAATAAAAAATATGCATAACTAAACAAGTACTACAACTAATAACTTACTAAAAAAGTATCCATTCAAGATGAGAGCATATAATACGTATACATTAATATGAAATGAAATAAAATATTGCTGCACATATATTAATGGGGTCTTAAGATATTCTCAGCCTCCTGGATTTAAGAAAAGGTTTGATCGGGACTCTACCATTAAGACCTGGATCTAAATCAGACCTCAGTCTCATGATCCATATACTTTCTCTGGTCTCGGTATATGTCCTGATATCACCCCCTCTAGGTCCTGCATAAACTTTCTCGACTATCCTGAACCTAAAAGTATGATTTTCTCCATTCTCTGCCACATGCTTAGCTAAAGCATTAACTTTGGAGGCAATCCTAATATTATACATGTGTTCACGCATCCTGTCCCTTAGACATATGTTAGTTTTCCCTATATAAAACATATTACAGGTGTCACAACAAGCTAAATAAACAATATTTGTGGACATACAATCCCCTCTGACTCTAAATGTATATGACCTCTTATTACTGGGATGTATAAAGGTGGGGTTAGAATCAATCAAATGGCAAAAATTACAACGGCCACATGACAATGTGCCATAGGTCGACTCTATCTCACTTTCTAATGTCCCACAAGGGTAACATAAAAGCCTCTTAAGGTTCCTTTTATTCTTGTAAATAAACTTCGGGGCTGAGCCCACAATTTCCTTAACTCCTGGATCTACAGACAAAATATCCCAATGAATTCTTATAACATCCTTAATTCTACCTACATCTTTGGTATAAAAGATGGGACATACTACTCTATCATATTGAACTCTTCTTGGGGCTAATCCCTTTGTAGAATTGTTAATATTCTCTATGTTATTAGAGAAGTATGGAGCCGCCCATGTCTGAATGTATCTGCATCCGCCATTCCATTATCTATGTCACTAACACTATAACCACGTTCCAGAAATCTCTTGCATAGATCATCCAACTCATTATTAAATCCTGAGTCAGTGGGATTCTACCTGGACATCCTCATTGCCTGCCCCCTAACAATATTTCTATAGATGTATCCAGGGTGCATACTATGGCGGTGTAATAATACATTTCTATGACATGGTTTTCTATAAAGCCCTGTATTTATCAGGCCATTATCCAATTTTTCAACATAAACATCTAGAAATGGTATCTTGTCCATAGAATATTCAAAACTAAATTAACAATTCTACACATGGTCCTTGTTTTCTTTCTGTCTTACTAGATTTTGATGCTTTTGTGATGGCTTGGATTTACCTTTGTCACATTTTTGACATTTTTACCATAGGTTTGTGCTTTTATTTTCTTTTACACCTGACTTCCTTGTATTGGCATAATTGCAAAGTTTGTCTGATCTTTATGCTGGACATTATTCATTTGGTAATGCCTGATATATAATGAGCATACTGATTGCTTTGTCCAGTCAGTGTGCAGACTACTGAATATAAATTAGTTTTCACTGTATGCCTAAATATATTAGCTGAGGTTGTACAGCTTCACAGATACAGAGGATGCTTCATTTTCCAGCAAAATCAAAGTATCTGACAACCAAATAGACCGTAATTTAAAGCCCACACCACAGCTATACATCTCAGAACCTTAAATCAGAATTCAAATCTCAGGGTAAAGGATAGTCTGGAAGTAAAGATTGGTTTTGGGTCCAAGGTAGGAAACAGTCCTAATGAATGGGGATAGAGAGTAGAAATGTCTTTTTTTTAATTTGTGGAGTAAAGACATGTTTTTCATTTTTAAATCAGACAAAAGCATGAAGGAAGGACATTAAGGTAATGGAAAATGAATACACAAAAACACATTTATATGGGGTGCACTTATAAGCACAAGTGTATAATATTAGTAAAGAATGGATAAGAGGTGATACCTATAGAAAGGGACCATGTAGGTTATGAACGTGCATATACAGAAAAACACATGGCTTTGGGAAAGCTGGGAATACAGGCCAGGATTTGGGTGGCACATGGAATTTATGGTAAAGAGCAAACAACTGTGAATGTGGTATAGGTGAGTTGTCTAAAGCTTCAAATTTAATTAGTGGTAGATTATATTAGGGATGATTTTGTTGGCTGACTGGGGCCCTCAGCTCCAGAAAGGCCCATGATTGACCCATGCTGTTGTTTCTTTATGTTCAGCACTGCTAACCAATTTTAGTTACCTTATATGTTTAACATAGCAGTCACTTACATAGCAAGTATTTTTTAAAGAAGAAAAAAAAATTAAATATTACCTCATAAGCATTTTTACAGAGGCGGATAACCATGTTCATATGTGAGCGACACTACAGTTTATTGAAAATTGCATTTAGAGTGCATATTCCAAACATGCATGAATTTGGTTGCTCACTGTATTATTTAAACATATTTTAGGTAGCCAACATGGGCAACTTACCATATTACGTCAGACTGACAAGATAAAAATAACATTTATTTCCTTTTAAAGTGAATCCATTTGTTTGATTCCTTACCTTATATGCATGAGCATCATGTTAACTGTGTGGTAATGAGCTCTGTAACTGACTGAGTCAGGAGGTAAGAAGTTTTGATTTGGGTAGAAGAGTACCTTTCCACTTTGCTCAAGAATTCTAGTCATAGCCAAAACTAATCAGGAAAATGCCCCAAATTGTGGCATTTTTTTCAATATTACTCTAATTCACTCAAAAGTTAACAGTATAATAGGTTTTGTATTAAAATGTTCAGAGTAATGGTGAATGTGGAAGAGAGGTGAAGAAGAGAGTACAGGCAGGGTGGAATGGGTGGAGAAGAGTGTCAGGAATGATTTGTGACAGACGGGTACCAGTAAGAGTGAAAGGGAAGGTCTACAAGAGGGTAATGAGACCAGCTATGTTATATGGGTTGGAGACAGTGGCATTGACAAAAAGCCAGGAGTCAGAGCTGGATGTGGCAGAGTTAAAGATGTTAAGATTTGCACTTGGTGTGACTAGGATGTATAGGACTAGGAATCAGTATATTAGAGGGTCAGCTCATGTTGGACAGTTTGGAGACAAAGCAAGAGAGACGAGATTGCGTTGGTTTGGACATGTGTTAAGGAGGGATGATGGGTATATTGGGAAAAAGATGCTAAGGATGGAGCTGCCAGGTAAGAGGAAAAGAGGAAGGCCTAAGATAAGGTTTATGGACGTGGTGAGAGAGGACATGTAGGTGGTTGGTGTGACAGAGCAAGATGCAGAGGATAGGAAGAAATGGAAAGAGATGATCCGCTGTGGCGACCCCTAACAGGAAAAGCCGAAAGAGGATGATGAAAGAGGATGATGATTAACATACATTTTCAGAAAATTAACTACAATAAAATTCTAAGTCTGGCATTACTGACAGACTTAAAGATTTAACTTTAAAAATAAAAAGAAATGTGACTCACAGCATAAAAAATATGACTTCATAATCAAAAAGAGAGTTGAGAAGTATGGTAGGAATCTCTTTGTTGGCTAGGTGGTCATGTCAGCTGCTTTGTCAATAATATTGGGTGGGGTCTACTCTGGATTAAAATAACTAGTCTATGCTGTCTTGCTGTAGTCAAGTTAAACAGTCATTAGCTAACTTTGCATGACTAATCAGTTTTTTTGTAAAAAAACTTGGAATATTTTTCTCTGGTCATTTCTTTTAAACTGGAGATATCCAAGAAGTGCATAAGGCTATAATTAATGGTTAAAGAGACTGCCTGCAGATAAAAGTGACTTACTAATACTGCAGTTTAATATTAATTATTCACTTATTGATTTAGCTCAGAAGGAGATCCACAACACAGTGCATTGTTTTTACTGAAATCTAATGTAAAACAATTATCATTAGGCTTACTATTCTTATGACACAGTGCATTGTATTTGCTGAAATCTAATGTAAAACAATTATCATTAGGCTTACTATTCTTATGACACAGTGCATTGTTTTTGCTGAAATCTAGTGTAAAATGATTATCATTAGGCTTACTATTCATTTATTTATTTATTTTCTTTCTTTCTTTCTTACTTTATTTATATTTGTTGACCGGGAGTGTCTGACTGGAAGTAGGTCCATTTTCAGCGGAGGCCCGGGGAGAAAAGCTCCACAGTTAAAATATACAGACAGTAGTTACATTGGATTTACATAGCAATTAACAATTTGATCAACATAGCAATTAACAATTACAAACATAGTTACAGATGGACATAGTACATCAGTAGACAACTAGAATCTTTATCATCTGCAGAGTACATAACAGACATTAACAACTGTTACAATAAGAAGTTCCTTCTGTATAATAAGTAGTTAGGCTTATGAGCATCTGAGCTTGCTACAATCAAGGTAGTTAGTGGGGTGGAAAGAAAGGTAGTGGGTGGATGGGGTGGGTGATATGATAGATTGGAATTTGCAAGGGCATAGCCAGCATGTTTTTAGGTGCGCTTTTAGTAAAGTTTTGAAGTGGGTCCATGATGGTACGGAGGTAATTGTGGGTGGGAGGGAGTTCCATAATTTGGTTATGGTGCAAGAGAATAGTGCTTCTCCAGCAGAGTTATTGGCTTTAGTGATCTGCAAGTGATTTTTGTTGCTGGATCTTAGTGGTCTGGTGGTGCGATAGGGCTGGAGTAGATTCTGGAGGGATGGGACATTTAGTGAATGGTTTACTAGTTTGTGGGCGAGTGCGAGTTGATACCATTGAAGGAGGTGAGGGAGTTCAAGCCAGCCGAGTTCAGCAAGTGAGAGACAGTGGTGACTACGGTAGGATGCCCCGGTGGCGAATTTGGTGATTTTGTTGTAGCAGGTCTCTAGCTTGTTTAGATCGCATTGCCTTAGGTTGGTATATATTGGAGAGGCATAAAGTAGGGTGGAGATAAGGTGGGAATTTGCTACTGAAATCTTTGCTGCTTTGGTGAGAAGTTGCTTATTTCTGTATAACGCTCCTAGTTTTCTGTGGACTTTTTTATGGTCGTGGATATGTGAATGTCATATTTTAGTTTATTGTCTATTTCCACTCCTAGCAATTTGGTGTGTTATGTTGGGTGTATAGTGCTGTTGTCTTTGCTGTGATGTTAAAATGAGAGTTGTTTTGAGTATGTTTGGTGGGTTAGAAGATGAGTAGTTTAGTTTAGTTTGGGTTGAGTATTAATTGGGCATTGGATAGCCACGTTTCAACAGAGGAAAAGACTTCCTGTGTGACTTTTTGTAGTTTGGGTAGGGACTGGGCTGAGCAGATGATGGTTGAGTCATCTGTGTATTGTATGAGTGTGCCATGTTTGGTGGCAGAGGCTAGATTATTGGTGAAAATAGAAAAGAGTAGGGGTCCAAGGATGGATCCGAGACAGGTATTTGGGGAGATGTGTCATTCTGCCATATAACGGATTGTTGGCAGTCAGACAGGTAACTCTGAAACCAGATGACTGCTTGAGAGAAGGATAGGTTATTCAGGACAGAGATGAGTTGTTTGTGTGGGACCATGTCAAATGCTTTAGATAGGTCTAGGAAAGTAGCAGAGGAGAGATAGCCATTGTTTTTATGCTGAAGGATAGTGTTAGTAAAGGAGAGTAAGGCAGTGGTGGTGCTATGTTTGGTCAGAAACCATGCTGAGTACTGTCTGAGACTTGAGAGTGAATGCATCTCTCTAGTATTTTGGAGAGTGGAGAGAGAATAGCTATGGGGCGGTAAATGGTTAATTCTGTGGAGGGGCCACCTTTGTGGAGGGGAATTATATGTGATACTTTCCATAGTGTGGGATCGTAACTTTCTGACAGAGATTGGTTAATCAAGATAGATACTGGATAGGCCAGAGCATCAGCTGCGATTTGTAGGTATTCACTTGGGAGGTTGTCTGCTGCTAATTTGGTGGGCTTAAGTTTAGTTAAGAGTTTTTTTATGTTGGAGGTAGGAACAGGAGAAAAAGAGAAGGCAGTGTGGAGATTACTAGCTGAAGTTGTGGGTTGGAGGGGAGGGGGGTTGTTTTGTTTAGCTAGTGATAGTATGGTTTGCGTGAAGTGTGTGTTAAATGAGGTAGCAATATTTTTGGAAGAGTGAGGGATGCTAGGAGGAGGGGTACGGACTTTACCTTGGTGGAGGATGGGGTTTATGGAGGAACAGAATTGTTTGGGGTTCTGTTGGGAGGAGTCTAGGGCAGACTGGTAGTATTGGAATTTGTCCTGTTTTATTAGCTTTTTGACTCTATTGCGTATTTCTAGGAATTTCTGTCTAGTTGAGGGGGTTTTGGTTTTCTGCCAGTGCTCCCAGGCTTTATTCCTGTTTTTCATTTCTGACTTAGTGGTTTTCTGTAGCCATGGGGAGGGTTGTGCTTTGATTCTGGAAAGTCTTATGGGGACATGGTAATTAAGGATGCTCAGGAAGATAATATTAAAAAATTCAACTGCGTCATCAAGACTGAGGTACGTTAGAGGATGCCAGTTACATTCTTTGAGGGATGAGATGAATGTGAGTGAGTTAAAGTTTAGTTTTTTTATGTATTTGATGGTAGATGACAGGTTTAGCTTGGTATAGGTGTTTGTTGAGTAGGAATGTTGGGGAGTAATCACTGAGGCTATCTGATAAGTAGCCTGTTATGTATGACTGGAGGCTCTTACTGACTAGTATCCAATCCAGGGTAGTATGATTGTTGGAGTTTTTATTTATCCTTGTTGGCGACTGAACTAGTTGGGTGTAGCCATGAAGGTTTACATGATGGGTTGGATGGTTGCTAGAACAGGATTGCCAGTCAATATTGAAATCACCTACAATTATAGTTTCTTGGGAGAGATGGTGGGTAGACCAGCTGAGGAGGTTTTCTAGTGGAGGGATGTTTTGGCTAGGTGGGAAGTAGCATCCAATTATGTTGATGGTTTTATTTTGGTTTATTTTGAGATTGGTATATATTATTTCTTCATCGCCTATTTGTGGAGCTGATGATTTTAGGATCTGGATGTTTAGATGCTGTTTAAATATTATAGCTACACCGCCTCCTTTCTTGCTTTGCCGGTCTACTCTTAGTATGCCGTAACCAGTAGGGAGGATTTGCTCAATGGTAATGTGAGATTTTAGCCAGGTTTCTGTCAGGATGACTATATCTGGGGAGTACAGGTCTATGGTGGCATGGAGTTCATGGACTTTGTTAGATATATTTCTAATATTTAGGCTTAGTAGAAGGAAGTCACTTGGCTTTTTATTGGTTGTGATTTGGGAGAAGTTGTGGTTTCTTGTCTGATTATGAGGAATGGGGTTGGAGATGTTAGCGCCAGGGTTGGGGTGGATGTCTCCACTAGGGCTAGTTTTGATATGCATGAGGTTATTAGTGTTCTCAGTTTTTGAATGTGTTTGTTTATTAGGGAAACTTTATGATTGTGCTCTGTGAGTAATAGGTATGGTGGTAGGGTTTCTATGTTAAGTTGTAGGGATGCTTTATGTTTGAGTAATATAGTTGATAGAATATGTGGGGGTTGCATAGGGATGGTTCTTGAGTTGGTGGGAAGGGAGCTGAGTGAGGGTGAGACATGGATGGTGGTTTGAGTAGTAGTACAGTGGTAGTGGTTGAGTGGGGGAATGATGGAGTTTTGGTAGGATGTAAGATATGCAAGGAGAGTGCATGCAGTGAGCATAGGTATGGTATGCTGATACATGTTAGCTGAGGAGGAGTGATAGTAGTGAGAAGATGGAGGAGGTAGTGTTGGGTTTAGTGCCGTGGTTGGCTGTTGGAAAGATGGGAGGGGTTTGCATGTTTAATAAAAGTAGGACCACTGGGGTGGGAGGAAATAGGGGGCAGGGTGGGGAGCGAAGTGGGCAGAGACCCTGTTAGTTGCTCTTATGATGGGGCTGAAAACAATCAGGTAACAGAGTAAACTGATAAAAGAACATATGATAGTGAAAGTGGAGACTCAGATAGGTACCCTGTATTTCCACGAACTATCAGTTAGCTGTGCCCCAGTTCAGGCAGTTTTAGTAAGTTTTATGGCAGGGCTGAGCATAAGGTGCTCAAAGGGTGGTTGTAGTTTTAAAAATGGTGCCTGCCACAGGTAATATTTATTAACTTTGGGATTGGCTTAAGGTAATAAACATGGAAGGAGGAGGGGGAGAACAAGGGTGTGAGCAGGCAGTTCTTTTGTACTGCTGCTAATGAGCCAAAGCAAAGACAAGTTTGTGTTTAAGAAACAATCAGAATTGACCAAGGACTGCTCTGAAGCTGTAAGTAATTTCTTAACCATTTCTCAGGTGGAAAAACAGGATAACCTTGTATCAGTAGGCTACTGTGGTCTCAATTTAAATTAACAAACACACAGTATTTGATCAGTTATGGATACTATTTGCTAACAGAAGAGAATAAAAGAGAAAATGGAAGATGAGTGTGTGTGTGTGTGTGTGTGTGTGTGTGTGGGGGGGGGGGGGGCACTGCTTACAAGCCAAAGCAGAGTGCTCTCCAGGGGATAATGAATATTAGCTCAAACAGGTAGACACATACTCAAAGTTAACTTTAGCTGTTTGTGTTTGCAGACAGTTCAGACCCGGACTGCGCTTTTCTTATAACAATGTATCCACCGATTGGATAAAAGATAAAGGTGGTACTGCAGCTGAATACTTAGAGTGGTGTTAGGTCTAGAAAAGAAGAGTACAGAGAGGAGTAAGCACTTTTGAGATGGTAAAGATATATTATAAAGATTACAAAAAACACACTGAACAAATAGCTACTGCATACAGGAAAATATGTCTTGAACCAACTGCTAGTATATGCAGATACTGAGCCAATTGGAAAACACATCAGTGAGAAGAGACCTCAGCTGACAGTTATGCAGTCACAAGTGATACTATTCCATCCAGGTCTATATTAGAACAGCGCCTTTTTAAAACGTAGAATGTTCTAATATCGACCCCTATTCAGCAAACTACTAGTATATGCAGATACTGAGCCAACTGGAAAACACATCAGTGAGAAGAGACCTCAGCTGACAGTTATGCAGTCACAAGTGATACTATTCCATACAGGTCTATATTAGAACATCGCCTTTTTAAAACTTTGAATGTTCTAATATCGACCCCTATTCAGTGAACGCTGACAATATCAAACATGCAGAACAGCAAATTTTTTCCCAGGGAAAAATTTTGCTGTTCCGGCACACATACACACAACACAAGCACACCAAACAAACAGCAATCCAAACACATACACCTAAAATCTTACATCTAACCCTAAAAACTGTACATACACCTCTAGCTATCCACTTACCTTAACCCAAACCCTAACCCTAAGGTCCGTCACTATCGCACACTCACCTCACCTGCACCCTAACCCTAACTCACCTACACCACCCTAACCCTCACGTCCACACAATCGCACAGTTACCTGACCCACGCCCTAACCCTAACTCACCTACCCCATGCCCTAACCCTCACATCCGCATAATCGCACACTTACCTGATCCCAACCTGTAACTTTCCACCACAGTGCTGAAAATAGTGAAGCCACAGGAACGGCCAACCAAATTCCTTCCCTAGGAAGAAATTCGGTGTTCAGCAGATTCGCTATTTTCAGCATTCGCTGAATAGGGGTCGATATTAGGACATTCTAAGTTGTGAAACTTTGACGTTCTAATATAGAACCATTCTATACTACTACTATAGTCAAGAATACTATAGTCAAGAATACTATTCTTATGGCAATATACAAAACATGGATTAAAGCAAAGACATTTATGACATTATAACACAGACATATCAAGAGTTCAATAAGGAATTAATTGCATTATGCAATATACATCCATTAAAGTGAATGCTTTATAAAAATTATACAAAGACAGTTTTGGAGGTTGAGCTCTTGTACAGACAAAGTGTATATTTTATTTAAAAACAGCATACAAAGACAGTTTTGGTGATTTCACTGTACAATGCATATACTTTAAAGGGATTTTTTATACAAAGACAGTATTGGAGATAGGTGTTCAAGTAGTGAGGAAGTAATGATATTGTATACCCAGGTTGGACTGATACAAGTATGAAGGGATAGAGACAGAGAGATATATTGTGTGTAGTGGAAAGGAGAGCCTTTAATAGGGATACAAAAGAAGATTAGTGTGAGACAAGATCGAGATGATGTTCTATAAGTGATTAGTTAGTGAGGAATATATTGCAGAAGATATGCAAGGGGAGGTATGTGCTAATCAAAGGGCTATGTGTTTGGGATAATTAGATGAGGACCTTGTGAAGATCAGTGATATATTAGTGAGGCATTCTGGTGACAGTGAGTCTGCACAAGAGGTATGCTGTAGTAGGTGGTAGCAGTATGCTACTATGTGGGCAGAGATAGGAGGGGCATAGCTAGTAGGTGGTTCAGGGTAGTGACACCACCATGTGTTAAGAAAGAAGGAAGGGCTTTGAATACTGTTTGAAGGGTTTAGTGCATTTATCTGGCAAAGGCAAGTTGGAAGGGAGATCCACTGTTTTGCAATGTGGCCAGCATATGTGATGGAGTCACTTTTGCTATACATTTTTCAGATTACTGAAGAGTGGGACTGCTGAGGGAGGGACATGTTTGTGGCTGATGGGGTTATGGGAACTTTTGTGCTTTTTAATAGGTCAAGCTTAAGAAATATAGGAAAGTTGATCAAGTTAAGCTGTCTGAGAGCTACACAGTGGTGTGTTCTATTATTTGCAAGCTTCATGAATTATTGCCCATATTTACAAGCACAAGACAAGAAGGACTCATTTTTAATCATACCCTAAATCACATAAAAAGTTAATAGAACAGCAGTTTTTACATCATGAAGTATTTTCTAAAAAACAAGAAGTATGAAGGGCGGCCCCGGTGGTGCAGCGGTTACCGTTGCCACCTCACAGCAAGAAGTTCTCCGGTTCGATCCTCGGCTGGGTTACCTTCTGTGCAGAGTCTGCATGTCCTCCCTGTGGTTGTGTGGGTTTCCTCCAGGTGCTCCGGTTTCCTCCCACATCCCAAAGACATGCTGTAGGTGGATTGGACACTCTAAATTGGCCCTAGGTGTGAGTGCGTGCATGTGTGCGTCTTCTGTGGAAGTTTGGGCACCAGGCTGGCAACTCAACACCATAAAAAACTCCACTGCCAATCATGAGCAGACAGGTGATCCACTGTGGTGACCCCTAACCGGGAAAAGCAGAAAGAAGAAGTATGAAACTCTAATGCTGGCAGTATAGACTGCAATAGTCTGTAATTTACAAGGGAAAGGGCTAAAATAAGAGGCAGCATAAGGAAAGCTTTATAAATTGGGAGAGGGAGTTAGTGTATATGGTGATAGACATTCAGAAATAAGCCTAACTTAAAGGAAGAACAAAGACCATAAATCAGGGACAACATTTAAATAATACACTGCTTCACCTCAAAAGTTAATAAAACATCAGATTAAGCATCAGGATGCATTTTTGGAACAATAAGAAGTATGTATGGCATTATTGACTGACTGTAACCCTGCATGATTTATGAGGGACAGGGCAAAAAAAAGAGGCAACATCAGGGCCATTCTGTAAAATCAAGGACAGATGGTGTGTGTGTGTGTGTGTGTGTGTGTGTGTGTGTGTGTGTGTGTGTGTGTGTGTGTGTGTGTGTGTGTGTGTGTGCGTGCATGCGTGTGTGTGTGTGTGTGTGTATGTGTGTGTGTGTGTGTGTGTGTGTGTGTGTGTGTGTGTGTGTGTGCAAGAGTGAATGAGGGTGGTGCCTGTTCCAATGGGATGTCTGGGTTGTCTGTGGTAAGTGCCTCCAAAAAGTATTGTTGATCACATTTAGTACTTACATGTGATTTAGAGCCATGCAAATTAGTCAATAATGAGGTCTTCTTCATGAAACAACTACTTTTGGCTGCAGCAGTTTCCATAAGTGCAGGGAAACTTTTCTGATCCCAGTCTAATTCTGTTAGAAAGTTAATACTGTAACAGGTTTTACATCAGTATGCATTTGCTAAAGGACAGAAAGCTATGAAATGTTAATGTCTGCTGTATTTGACTGACTGTAATCTTCTGTGAGTTACCAGAAAAGCAAAAATTTTACTAGGACCAGGGCAAAAATATGAGGCAAAAATCAAAAACATTTGAGAGTTATGGCTGTAAGGGCTGTCACCTCATAATTCTGGAATAAAGAAATACCCCCTTGCAAAGTTATAATATGCATCCAATCCATGTTTATGAGCAGAAGACTGAAAAATTATCTACCCAATTGCACTGCTGATGCCTGTAATCAATACAAATAGTGGTAAGAAATTAACAGGAAATGAAATACTCCTCATATAAAATCTAGAGGAGATTACCATATTTACATGTTAGAGATAAAGTAAGAATATAAAAGCAATGGAAAAATTTGCAACCTGAAGCTGAAGCAATTTGTATAGCAACCAAAAGGATTCAGGCTAGGAAGTGATGGATGAATTGTTGCAATGCAGTATATATATATATATATATATATATATATATATATATATATATATATATATATATATGGTTCCCCTTCATATGACTGAATTTCTTTAAACTTGAAAGTCATAAACTCAAAACTAGAATCTCGAATTTAGAGAAACTCGAACAAATGAAAGGGACAAAAAAAAAATTAACAGCTTTAAAAAATTTTTCGTAGGGGGGCTTCAACCCCCCTGCACCCCCCACACATACCCTACTTAAATATCCTTACTCCGAGATCACACTATAGTGAAGGAAAGGGAAATCTCCCATTCCATGCTATATGTGTAAGCGAAAAACGGAATATTTTCCATTCCTCCTCTATAGTGCAGGCACAGAACATTCACATTTAAACTGCTAGGGTACAGGGGGACCTGGCCCCCTGCAATAAGGTAAGTTAACTTTTTATTTTTTTTAATCTAAGGCTCCCATTCACAATTTTGAGTGAATGGAAGTTCGAGATTCTGGTCTCGAGATTATGAATTTTGAGCTTCCATCCATTCGATCTTGTGAAGGGGAACTATATATATATATATATATATATATATATATATATATATATATATATATATATATATATATTTTTTTTTTTTCCAGTATATATAATTACATTTGTGTAATTCTGGCCATATTTCAATTAATAGCTAGCAAACTAAACACTGCTCCATCTAGGTAACAGTAATGATCAGTTTGGTAATCATTAAACAAAATGTGACTAGCATCCAAAGATCTCATTACCTGCTGCCAGAGAACAGTGTCAATGGTACAACAGGTAGCACACTCCTTTGGGGCAGAAGCCTGTGGGTTGTATTCCCACACCAGGAAGATCAATCGCTTTCACTGTTGTGCAGCATAAAGGGGGTGCTACACTCTTGTATGTGCTATCTTTCAGATGAGATGAGATGTTAAACCAAGGCCACATCTGTCTGAGTTGGTGGTTGCTCAGGTGGGTATAAAAGATCCCATGGCACCTGTCAAAACAAGTAGGTAGCCTTTATTTATACAAAGAAAACAGTATTTACAGATTATGTATATATTTACAAAATATTTACATAATATTTATAAATTACACATCCATATATTTTTATATCAAATTTTTATTCTTATTAGACTCACTCCTTTTTTCATAGCCATCATCTAATTTTATTCAATATTACTGCCAAAATCCATTTCCATTAAATATAATTTCATTTATCATTTCATTCAATATAGCCTATATAACATAAACATTTTATTAATTCTTTTAATATAGTTTTTCTTCTGTTTTATAATACCCATATTTAATTGTCCATATTTATCTTATCCACTTTTTCAATATCTTAAAAAATGTATTTACACAACTTTTCCAATAATTTTATCCCTCTTTTACATGTCAAAAACACATGTCCAGTAATTTTCTCTTCACCACGTTATAAATATTCTTTCACTTTTCTTTTTATATAGCATATTCCTTTTCACTGTTAATTTCTCACCAGTTCCCACAAAAGCTTGCCATTCTCCTTTTTATTATACAATTTATTTCTTATTTTTATAGCTTTAATTTTTAATTTCACCAACTTTTCCCATGGTTTAACAAAATAATATTGTATTATTATATTCTTATTCCATAGTTTTTTCTCCCTTTAATTTTGTCATTTTTATTTTCAAAATTAATATGTTTTTCTTGGTAACATTTCATTTCTTCATTTTTACATTATTTTTCTTTTTTACTTTCTTTTACCATATCCAAAATGTCATAATTATATTTAAATATTCTTACAACTAAATATTCTTCTTTTTCATTTATGCACTTTAACATGCTATATAAATTTAGATAAGCAGCTTATACCACTAGGTTAATTAATCCTAAGAATCCTTCTTCTTTATTTACATACACAATTCCTATTTTTACTGGATTCAGTCTAGAACCCATATGAATGAAAAAAATGTGTAGCATTTTTTTTCCAATATCATTGGTACCATAAATATACTTGCTAAATATGCTAGTTTCCCATTAAAACCAAATGTATCAAATAAACATTTTTTCTAAATGGTAATCTGTATGTTTTCCAAAAAGATCAAATTCCATTTAATTCTATTATCATTTCCCATTGCATCCTTGTTTTTTTGCAATAACTATAATGTCATCTGCATAAGCTAATAAGACTGAGATTTTTAAGCCTTCAGGAGTTACATACTCTGCTTCCTTCATTTTCTAATTTATTTCACATACAAATGCATTCATAGTTAAAACAAAGACTATACTACTCATTGGACATCCCTATCCCACACCTCTCCTCATTTGTACCTCTTTACTTAGACAAACATTTACCAAAAGTTTTACTTTATTATTTCTATAAGCAGACATATATACTTTCCTGAATTTTTACTTATATTGTATTATTTCATTATTACCCATAAGATTCCATGTCATATTGCATCATATGCCTTATTAAGTTTCCCTATCATAGTTTCAGCTTCATCTCCTATATTTATAATATCATCCACAATCTCTCTTACTATTATTAATATTTCTTGATATCCTTCCCTTTTATGCTATACATAGTGTGTGTTCCATAACACTCTTCTTCAAATCTCTTATGTAATGTTTTCATAAAAAATTCTATAATCATTATTGTTCAGTACTACTATTCTTCAGTTTTCATTATATTTTTTCTTCTTTCTTCCAGAAAAATGTAAGTATTCCACATAAGTCTTTGTACAAAAAACATTATTTAGCCATTAATTCAAAATCTTTAAAAAATATATTCTTTTTGCCATGTTGTTAAGATTTTATACATTTCATATCCTGTACCATCTGGCCCTTTGGCCACATCTATAATCACTTGTCCTAATATGTTATATAACTCATATAAAAACATAATTTTCAAATTCTTTATTTTCTTGTTCTGAAAACTATTTTTTTTTGCTTTTCCTATTATTTTTAATCTCTTTTTTCTACTATAAACTTCTCTTGCACATATTCTACAACAGTGTTCATATTTTTCCTGAGTTCTTTATATTTCTCCTTTTGAATTGTTCATTTCCCTCATTGCACTATCTTCCTTTACTAGTCTACTTAAATATATTGACATTTCTTCTATTTTTCCTTGTAAAAATATTTTTGAAAAATAGCTCTTTAATTTTCTCTTTTTTATATAATTATTTCTCTTTATCAAAATACTTTCTATTACTATTTCTAAATATTCTAATCCATCTTTATATACTTTTTATAATTTTCTTTATTGACTTTTCTTACATCATATAGCCACTGTAAATAACATGTTTTATATTTGATCTTAAAATTCATCCAGCATTCAGACCAATCTTTATAAAATGTTCTCATCATAATATGACCTCTTCATAACTGCATTATGAATTTTTTTCCTTCTTTAACCCATATTTTTGCATTAAACCTTTTTGTTCATTTCCTTATTTTAATATATTCCTTATTCTCCTTTATTGCTATCCATGGTGCTAAATAATCCAAAAACCTGTTTCACTTGATTCTCCCTCCCTTATGATTTGTCCTTCCAATATTATAAAATAATATATTTCATTTCTGTAGGTACCCCTTTTACAAGTTCATGAATTTCTATCCCAGAATATTAATTTACCACATCTCATACCATCTAATGTTTTCTTACATTGTTTCCTTTCTTTTTATGTTTAGCTCTTAAGTAATAATTAAAATCTCCTGTCAATATACAATTCATGTTTATTGCTATATAATCTATAATCTGATGAAATAAATGTTATTTTTCTGTTTTTAAGTAACATAAGCATACAATGCTATCATTCCATATATCTGTTCCTTACATTTTAAGTCCACAGTAGTTACTCTTCCAGTTCTTACTAAAGTTATATCTAATAATTTTACAGTATTTCTACAAAATATTCCTATTCCAGAACATCGATCATTTCTCAAATTCAAATTATCTTCTCCTCATAATCTTTCTGTTTGTAATCTTTCTTCATTTGTAGAGAATCTTGTATATTCTTGTACAATCACATCTACATCAAATTTATTACACCATTCCAAGATCCTATCTTTCTCACTATATTTAATACTATTCACATTCATAGAAAATATCCTAAAGTTATTACTACCCTTTTCCTTAACTTTATAGAGATTACAATTAATTATATTTTATTTCTCATCCATTTCCTTTCAATTTTTCCTTTATGCCTATTCCTTTAAATTTTTTATTCCTATCTTTTACCAAATTAATTTATTTATTTCCTTTTACTACTTCCCAATTTATATCTTCCTCATAATTTATTTCAGAACTTTCCCCATTCCTTCTTATCTCTTTCTTCATCTTCTTTATCTTACCTTTCTTCTATTTCCATCACTTCTAATGTTTCCTCTCTTTGTTCTTTTTCTTCTCTTTTTCCTTCACTTTTATTATTTTCAGTCTTACAATCCCTCCATGTATAGTCATTGTTTACATTTATAACATTTGACTTCACATTTTTGCATCATGACCACATTCCCCACAAATATAGTGTTTTTTGTCACAGATATTTATCAAATGTCCTTCTTTTCCATAAAAGAAACATGTTTTGGGTCATCCCCAATGTTTTAATTCATCCTTATTTCTTTTATATTTGGAATATGCATAATTTATCCTTTTCTATCTTTAACATAGTATTACATTACCATCTGCTAGTCCATACATCCCTTTCAGCATAAACTTTTGCAATGTCTAATACTTTTTTGCATAAACATTTCAAATGTCTTTTTAAAGTCTCTCTACTTCCTTTTGAAATTGTACATGAATCTTCTTTTTCATTTTTCTGTTAAATGCTTTTATTACATATAAATCCCAGGGATTACAGTTCTTTTTTCATGTTCCACAATAACATTTTCTATTGCATAAACAGTCTCAAATATAATGTTACAAAATGTTTCTTTGTTTATAAGAATAAAACCTCTGACTTCTTGGGCTTTTACCCCCAAAGGAACCATTAAGTTTTCCCAAACTTCATTTTTATCCAGTTCTTATTCGACTTTATTTTGAATTCTCATCACATACTTCTGCTTCACATTATCTTCTTCTTTTTGCTTTTTTCTCTTATTCCCCTAGCACGTTTCATCATAATTTCTGCATAAGAAATCCTTTCTATTTCACCATCATCTTTTAAAATCAATTCTTTTTCTAGTTTTCATATTTTTCCATAAAGTGTCCCCATGAAACAATTTCTTTATTGTCTGTCTCACTCACCATCGACATTTCTTTTAATGCATACATCATCTAGCAACCCTTCTGACTGGAGGATTATAATAAAACAAGACTCTGTTATTGACTCCTCTTTTTTTACTTCAGCAAACAGGTTTTGCCTCTTTTTTGACTTCAGCAAACATGTTTTACTAAAAATAATCTCTGAATCCTCCATAATGTTTCTGGAACTCTCAACATCACTGACATTCACCTCTGTGCCTATCACCATTCTCTCCACATTATGCGCCATCCTCCCAGCTGCCACTATACTAGGAATGTGATGTGCATACTCTCTCATTACCTCCAGGGTTTGGAGTAGGGAAAATTCCCTGATACCCTGGCCAAACGTCTTCTAGTAGTTTAAATAACACCTCAAGTCTCCCTTGAAAAGAGGCTATTAGCCTAGTGTGACTAGCCTAGTCAAAAAGGATAAATAAAGATACAATGACCATATGTAGTTCAAATTACAAAGCTGACAAGTTAAAATGATATAACACTGAAGTTTTTCAGTGTAGCCAGTGATACATTTTGTATACTGTGCAACACTTCTGCATACCACTGGTGGACGTTCAGCTTTGTTTCATACTATGCAACTATCTTTAATAATTTTGCAATGAAGTAACTCATCTTCCAACCTCCAACCTGAATCCAGGAGAATCCAAGCTCCATTGCTGATCACATGGAAAAAGAGAAGCAGTATAAGAAGAACCAGAAATATTTGTATGAGGCAGCTACACTGAAGTTCCCAGAAAGAACAGCAGTATGAGATACCACAACAAACCCTGTTACAAAAGATTAACACCGGGAAACTTTAATTTTCAGAAGCTGCAGAGAGACCGTCTTCAAGCAGTGTGTCCAGCTGAAGATGTAGTGCACAAAGGACTATTGCAGAAAGAAAAACAGAAGTGTAGTGTCAATAAAACCATTAAATATTCTAATCATGGAAGGCCATTGACAAAAATAGACAGATATATGGACTGTTGAAGAAGTAAAATCAATTCTATGGAGTGACATTTACATCTATTTTAATGCATTTTGAATGTAAGTGTTATTTATAGCAAATGCAGTCATACATCTCAACTGTCCAGATTTTCACAGAATGTCCAGATTTTTGCTTCACATATTTGGCTTGTCCCTCATAAAATGTGTGGATTTCTGGCAAATCGCTGAGGATTGAAGTCACAAAATAATGACATACATTTGAGTTTCAGACTTCATATCCTTCAGAAAATGCATGCTAACACAAACCCTGTTAACATTCTAAGTTTATAAGAATAATATTTAAAATTTGCCCCTATGTTTTGGTCTTTGTCCCCCATTATTTTAGACTTTGTCCACATTTTTTGTGCTAAGAGGTTGAAGGTTTCACCACTCAGAGATATACCTTTTCAGTAAGTTATTTTCAGAATACAGTGTGCAACCCACTGCAACACCATCCCCCATATACATCTTAATCTCTTAGTTCAAAAATCGGACCCAATGCTAAAGATAATTGGAGTAAAGGTCCACAATGAAGGATTGATAATGTACTTAGAATACTGCTAGAATAACAGATTTTGCATCAGTCTGCTTTTTTCTGGAGGTTATGTAGCTTGTAAATCAAATGACTGTCTTTATTCAGTGACTGTAATCTTCAATTAATTGCCAGAAAATCACACATTTTATGAGGGCATACCAAAACATGAGACAGATTCTGGGCTATTTTCAGAAAAAGAGACACATACACACACTGACACAAAACTCTTACCTTCGTACATACTGGCTAGCTGTGGTATACATTGTGCTAGTTAAAAAAATACTTCCACTTTCATTCCTCTACAGCCATCCATTAATTTCTCCCCTCACTTTCAGAACCAAACAGCCTCTGGCAACTGAGGCAGCCTCATCCAATAAGTAGCACCTTATTGCTGCCTCATACAGCAGCCAGATTAGCCAGGGTGATATTTCTACAATTCAGGGTATGGCAGGAAGACCTGTAATAAGGCATAGTTGCCTTATTCTCCATTTGGGGAAGGTTTATTGCAAGGTTATTTTGAAAGCAGAATAAACACAAATCATAGCTCCTCAAAACTATGCATGGACAGGATTATGTAGTTCTGAACCATTTAAATGGAACAGATAACTATGTATTTATTCATTCACATTTGTTAAATGAGACAATGAAATTGGGCTAGTAGCGCTTTTACAGTAGAAGCCTGGGGAGAAAGTACAATTAAAGCAAGAGTATAAAATAAGGTACAATATAAAAGCATCATTGGACTTTATAAAACACAATGGCAAATTAAAACTTAAAATAAAAATACAAATAAAAATGAAGGAAACAGGCAGATATTAAGATGTGTAATAGTAACAAGTGAAAAAAGAAATAAACATTTTACAATTTACATGCAAGAAAATAAAAAAAATGCAGGAATAAGTGAATGCACAGAAGATGTAATGTCAGATGTAAACCGTTTTGTATTCATTTTCTTCATTTCTTTTTTTTTTTTCCTTTAGAGCTGCAGCCTAGCAGCCAGTTACACAAATCACCCTTCTGTTGTCAGGATTGCTTTAACCCATGGTATACACCCTAAGAGACAAGTGCTAGACAGTTAGAGAGTGTGATGTGATAATATTCTAGAAACAACATGGCTAAAACAAATGAACATAGATCAGCTAGAAAAAGTGGTTACCTATTACAAAATCGAAGTTACGGAACTTCGAATACCATATGGTCGACACCACATGATCGAAGTTCCGTAACTTTGAAATTAAAAAAAAAGAAATAAAATACAGGAAATGTACCCTGATGGGTTAAAGCAGGGGGCAAACCTCCCTGCACCCCCACACCCCCCACTACTTAAATATACCAACTCTGAGCTCGCACTTTAATGGAGTATGGTGCGGAAAGGAAAGATTTCCCTTTCCTACACTGTAGCGCAATCTCAGAGTTGGTATATTTAAGTAGTGTGGGGGATGCAGGGGGGCTTGCCCCACTGCCTGAATCCTTTACTTTTTCTTTTTTCTTTTTTTTTTAATGTTTAGTTTGAAGGGTTCGAGTTTTCAGTTGTTCGATCACTAAAGGTCGACCTTTAGTGATTTGAACAAGTGAAAATTCGATGTTCCAATAAGAACCCAGAAAAAGTTACTTAATAAGAATTTGTACATGTTTTGACAGTATGAAAACACATTAAAGTATGCAGAACCATAAGGATTTTATTTTCCTAAATAATATTTTTCCTTAGTCTTCAACTTCATTTATAGCATATACATTTTATAGCGTGTTAGCTCTGAACATCTTTCATACTAACAAAGGATTTATCTTTCTAAATCTCTATTTTCTATCTTTATCAGTATCAGTATCTTTATCTGTGTATGTATAGTGTAAACCTAACAATCTAGTGAGACAGTTTCTTCTTTATCTTTCAGATAAGCTAGCGGCTATTTTTGGCCTGGAAATGGTAACTTTTAGTTATTCAATACCCTGAACTAATTAACAAAATAAATAAATATATAAACAGAACCATTCAGTGTAAGCAGTGGACAAAGCAGTGTTTAGCACATATGGCACATTTTCACAGTTTTGCTAGCCATTTAGGTAACCATTTGAAATGTTGGGACCCACTTTACTGAGTCCAGAAATGCGAAGACAGAATGGCCAAAAGATGGGGCTTGTATATACTAAGTCTGAGATGCCATTTCTTGCAATATCCCTTTTCTCCGAGGTATGGCGATTTGGGAGTTAGTATATATAAGCTGAGGGGGAGCTTGCCCTGCCCATGGGGGGTGCAGGGGTAGCTTGCCACCTCTGCAAAAAGAAGTTTTAAGGGGAAGACTGATTTTCGAGATTTGCTCTTCTCCTATGTTTTTCATCTTTTTTTTTGTCTTCTGCTTTTTGGCAAAATTTCAGTAGGGAGCCTTTAATTTATTTTGACTAGATGCAACCATCTATACACAAGCATTTCATGTCAGTAGTAATCCTAGAGCTTTGATCAGGCAATGTGACATTTACAGGGTTACACATTAAGCAAGTATTAACCTAAGTCTTCAGGATATACTCTTTTAACATCTCATAGTGTGCTCCATTTGGCTATGCCTTTTTTACTTTGTGTTATTGGAGAGCTCTGGTTATATCATTATATTAATGCATTTTACTTAAAGCTATGTACTAAATAAACTTCAGTGAAAAAATAACAATTCAGGTGTAGTTGGATTTAACTATTGTTTAGATACTAATTACATGTTTAATATTATAGGCATGTATAGAAAGAAACACAGTGAATACCTAAACATGCTGAATGGTATTTTAAATGAGGTGTTCTAGGCAAATCGTCAGAAGCTATTTTGGAGAGATAAAACCTGCATTTCAAGATGCTAGTTGGAAGCTTTAGTGATAAATGGTGCCAGAGCTATGCCAGTCAGTTCACTTTATTACATAACCCCAGAAAAAAAAGACTTCTCAGAAGAATGCCTTATATAGAAACTAATTATATCTTCTATTCAACCTCTTTACTGCAAGAATATTAAAACTATAATGCCACAGTTACAGAAAGAAAGAAATGTTGTCCGATGAATACATTCTTTTTTCTAAATACGTACTGTGGCAAACATCTTGCAGCATCTGTGAGTATATACCAGGCACACAGCTTCATAAAGACAGTGAGGAACAAATTAAACTATGCTTTTTATCTTCAGCCACAGAGGGGTCCTCTACAGTTATTACCAATACATTTGTGCTGAGCAACTTTTCTATTTAGAATCAGTTTGAGGAAAAAAATCTTGGAAGGCAAAACTTGAAATGAGTAGATCAATGTCTTCAAATAGTGATGAACAAATGGCATAAAACTCTTCCATGCTTGCACTGTAATGCTGAATAGGTTATTCTTTAGCACTACTTTTCTAGTTTAATTCTTGCTTGATATTGAAATATTGTTCATAGATCAGTACAAGGCTAATTGCCCTTGTGGGTCATTTTAAGCCTAGCTAATTAACACAGGTGAGAATCAAACCCTGCACTTTGTGGCTTGTAAGGTAAAAATACCTTAACCATTATGCCAACTTCCCAACATCCTAAGTACTGTTATTGCTGAATAATGTATTTTATTTTTAAACAAAAGGTGAAAGTTGGACCTTAATGGGGGACAAGCACTCTCTAACCTGGTTTATTATTTCTTGACTATGGGGGCCTTTGACCCATACATCTTTCACACACACACACACACACACACACACACACACACACACACACACACACACACACACACACACACACACACACACACACACACACACACACACACACACACACACACACACACACACTCGCAGGCACACTAAGCCACAGTAACCCATTTTCATTTTAATCTAATTACATGTATCCCAGCAATGTTTTGTTGGTCACAGGAAACATATTTTATTGAGACCATCATTGGTACATAATTCCACCTAAAATATCTTTATATTTATTTAGCATTTGTTTGCCAGGAAAATCCAACTGGGACAGAGACCATTTTCAACAGAGGCCTGGGGACAAATGAGCCAGATTATGTCTTTGGAATGTGGGAGAAAACCAAAGCACCCAGAGAAAACCCACACAAATGTAGTGAGGATATGCAGACACCCTAGCCAAGAATCAAACCAGAGAACCTTTTGCTGTGAGGCAACAACGCTAACTGCTGCACCACTGTGCGCCCACAAATACATACATAACTAAACAAACAAACACATTAAATGAATACAGAAAGGTACTACAGAGTATTAAAAGGAGCAGAACATTATATAACAGCTGGGGAGCAGCAACCTGTACTGAAAGCATTAAGGATTAGCATTTTGACATATATGCAAACAACTGTATACTGCAGTGAAGCCAATTATTATATCTTATTAAAACCAGATTCTTCTTTGCAAACCCATCTCATATCATGTTCTCTCCATTCTGCCAACAGCTGCCAGAGGAAGGACAACTTATACCTCAGATAATCCATGGAAGAAAACATACATAAAACATACCTTTCCAGCTATGGGGTCCTCCATAGAGTTACTCACAGTGCAGACCAATGACAAAAGTGGGTACCACTGCCATATAATCCCACAGGAAAGCAACGACAGAGCATAACAAATACTATCTGGGTCATGGCCAAGATGGTGATTAGTTAAAAGCACTGTTTTTAGCTCTGTTTCATTTTAACATCTCTGACAGGATTTTTGCTAAAAAACTCAAATAGAACATTTCAAAAGTTGATGGATTTATAGCTGAACATCTGCTGAAAGATTTGCTACAAAAAATAACATGTTTGAAACTCTTTTAATTGCTTTTCCTGTCAAGCAAACTAGAAAGAACTAATTGTCTCAGAATGAGCCATTCTAAGCCCAGTGTACAGGACAGTACTATGAAAAAATACATACAGGCTATACTAAGTAACATCAGTGAGTTATCTGTAAAGACAGATAAATTAGAAAGCAAAATGAGCAATTTTAAAGGGGAATGTAAAAAACAAGTTGAAGTGTTGAGTGAATCTCTTAAGCAACAGTCACCACTAATCTCGTATATAGAAGAGGCAAGTTCTGATTTTGATAGACAATAACTTGAAATTG